>NC_142428.1:10195000-10452500 GCF_059516105.1 Syngnathus floridae
GAGGCAACTGGATTCTTGTTAGCTGCCTCCGGACTCGTCTCAGCTCGGTCGCCTCTTTTTACCTTTAGCGCATGAGCACGACTGTGGCTTGTTAAGATCTGGCTGCCCTGATTCAACCCAATTCGTTTTTAGTACAAAAAGTAGCCCAGTTGTGATGTCAACAAGCGCAGTGTTTAAATAAGAAAAGAAAAGCTTAAATTAAATCAAGCTCCAGAAGAGTCTCAGTCGGACTTTGCAATGCTACATGAGAGGATCCGCCCGGCATTCAGGCATAAAAGACAAGCTCGGGGATCTGCCCGCCCTGCACGCCAGTGCCGTTGGTGCTGTCCGAAGAACACTGGAACTGGAAAGTGACCCTGCCGCACTGCACCTCGGTCATGCCCTCCTGCCCAAAGTAGCTGAGCTCGTTGCCGTCCAGAATCACGCTGGCCGTGTAGAAGGTGTCAGGCTCAATCTGGACCGGATGTTCGAACCACACAGGGAAGGTCCCGCTGGAGCCGTCCGAAACAAACTTGGTGAGGCGCTGGGCCAGCATGGCGCCCTGACGCTTAAGTTCTATGCGGACGCCGTACTCAGCCTTGCCGCCGCTGGATCCGTACAGTCCCAGTCCGCCGACGAAGATTCGCTTGTCCACGGCAAACTGGATGCTGTCGCAACGCCCTCTGTAGCGCCACTGGTTGCTCCGGTAGGCCGACGACTGAAACCTGTGGCATCTCTGCGGGACCAGACCCGTCCTGGCCCTGGTGGGGAAGTCCAGCCTGGGCTTGTTGGCGGCTGTGTACCACAGGAACAGGTTGCGCGTCTCTTCCAGTGTCAGGATGTCGGACTGCGCCGCCCCATCGGCAAATTCCTCCAGACTCATGGTGGGAATGCGCACCAGGAAGAGTGCCTTGCCCAGAACTTGGCGTTGGTTGCGGGTGCCGGGCGCCAGTCCCCGTCGCTGGCATTCGGCGGCCGCCCAGCTCATGATGGCCTCGAAAACAGCCGCCTCCTTGGCATTGAGCGTCTCGCGACGCAGGATGATCTCCAGCGTCTGCGCATCAATTTCGCAAAAGCCTTCAGAGCGCAGCGCCAGCTCGGCCTGAGCGTCGATCACCTCCCAGCAGCGCTGCGTCAGCTCGGGTTCCTCAAACAGCCGGCTTTGCGAAAGCAGCACACATGCGTTTTTAGCCTCCAGGCTGGTCTCCAGGAAGTTGACGCAGGCGCGGGCCAGCGCCGGGACGATGTACTTCTTGGCGGCGTACAGAGTGGCCAGCACCGTGTCTGCCTCCAGCTCAATCTCGTCACTGTACATGTACCTGACAGGCAAAGAGCATGTGGCTCAATGACGGCCATGATTTGGTGCCCAAAGTGGGGAACGAGCTCCTTCAACTTTTGGCCACCTTCACTTGGCCTTATGACACTACATACGCAGGCCTGCTCTGTGACAGTTTGGGAAGCCAAAGGCCATCCCACTATGCTGCCACATCGCAAGTGAACCGATGCAGTCTCCCGGCATGCTATGTGCCGCTGCAGGTTATTTTTAACCTTCAGCTCTACAACATAATTGTCAGACCAGATTTGGGTTTTTTGGGGGTTTTTTTTGCAAGAGGACACACAAAGCAGCACAGACAAGTCTTGCTTGCTCAGGATGAGTAATCAGAAGCTTTTGAAGTCTCGCCATCTGGAATCCCTTCCAAGGCTATGCTTTACATCATGGCCTCTCATCAGAGATTTGGCCAAAAGCTGTTGAGAATTTTGACGAAAATAAAGTGTGTTGGTGCTTCAGTGTCACTCACTTAAGCAGGATGAGGAAAGCGGTGGGTTCTACGTCGGGGATGCGGATGTCGGCCTCCTCCTCTGCCAGGTCGCCGTAAAACATGGCGCAGAACACAGAGCTGCCAACAGCCAGCACGTACTGCCCGCGCAAAAGAACAACGGTGTCACGTCAGTGGACGTTCCCTGGTGACACGCGCAGGCTTGCTTGCTAGCTAGCTAACTAGTTTGTTTGGTTACCTTGTGAGCCGGGACCCGCTGCGATACCCCTGGGGGGCCAACAATGAAATGGACGTCGGCCATCAGCTCGTTGTTGAACATCAGGGCGTTCCTAAAAAACAAAAAATTAGAAGGATTAGAGCGACGATCAAGCACTAAAGCGAGAATAATTAAAATGTCACAATTTTGATGAAAACCAAATCTAGAAGCAACTTTCCGTATGGAAATTGGCAATAATGTCCTGTGTTATTACCACTTACCACCATTTGACTGTATAATAGAATAATTAACTCTTAACTTTTGGTCAAAACAACCGATTTGAGCTACGAATGCCGTTTAAGCCTGGAAAACCCCGATTTGGGTTGACGTGCTTCTACATAACGGTAATTTGGTTTAGTTTATTGTAAAGGTTCTAAAATGGCTCGAGTATGACACTATCGTCTGGAGTATGCGAGGGTTGGCACCTCTCCCTGAGTGTGGGGTGGCTGCTTTGCCAGCTGTCGGGCTCGGTGGTAGTGATGTTGGTGACGTTGTGCTGGTCGTCGCCGGGGCCGGTGGCGGCCACCGCCACAGGCACACTTTCGCCATCGTCCTCTCCTCCGCCTTGTCCTCCCCCGCCGGCGGCCTGGCTCACGGTGGCAGCCGTTGCCTCCTTGTTGGTCACCGCCTTGTCAGCGTCCGCCACCGTTGTGCCGCTCGCCAGGTTGCCGTTGTTGGCAGCGCACAGCTCCGCGGCCATCTTCCTGTGCTTGTCGTAGGGCGGTAGCGGGAGCTTCGCCGGGAGCGCGCCGAGCTTCTTGGACTTTCGAAGTGTGTCGGGCAGCAGCAGCAGACAGCTCAAGCACCTCATGATCCGGCCATGATGAAGCAGCCGGCAGTGTGCTGTGGGCATCGGCGCGCAAGATCCCCCCCTAAAAAAAAAAAAAAAGCGCGGTGACGGCTCCGACCAAGCGGGGCTTTTCCCGGAGGGTTCACCCGCGTCGCTCCGCTTCCTCCTCTACGCCGATTTTAAAACGTCGGCGGCCAAGCTTACGCCAGCAGCGCATCTAAAAATATCCTCCCGGGCCTCCGCGTTCTGCTTCTTTTGCGTCTTCCTCCGCCAACTTGGAGCGGAAAAACACTTTTCCCCTCCACGCTGCGTCGTCTCTTTTCGCTTGGTTTTGCCCTCCCCAGTGGTTAATCCGTCTTCCGCTTCGAGTTCCCACGTCGTGTCGCTGCTCAGCGGTGGTATGTTGTTGACAATTTCCAAGCTCTGATCTTTATTTTGCTTTTTCACCTTTTTCCTAACCTCTTTTCGTTCTCCTTCCCTCGGTATCGGCCAATCACGTTCACGCATGTCGCTGACGTCAGAGGGAGCTAAACCTCCGCAGAATGCGTCACAGCACAAAACACACGCGAGCGCTCCCCCTACGCGGAGCAGGTTAGAGTCAAAAGAAACAACCCATTAAGTTCTAGTCTAATCATCCTTTCAACACGAACGGCACCCCGAAACGAAGACTTTGACCTCGAAAAACGTAAAACCTAAAATCACTAAAAATAAATTGCCCCCAAAAGGATTTTGTCTCTGAAATGCAACTAAGCAAAAAACTAGTGAAAGGTCCTTCAGGTAGCACCGAAATAAAACTGGAATGGAGATTTGTTGTCATGTTGTACATGATTACAATACGTAAATGCATTTCTCCAGATCCACTTCTACCACTTCTTCAAACCCATAAAGGAATGTGCAAATTTATTTAGGGTCAGCAACATTTGATTACATATTAAGAATCAACATAGTGCGAAGGTCCTTAAGTTACAAGACCTAAGACTAGGATGAAATTTCATTACTATTCTTAGTATTTGGCTGGAAATTTTGTGTGCCTCTCCCCAAAACAACCATTTGAAGTCAAAGGTAAAAGCACTTTCAAACTGTTTTGGGTACATACTGCAAAGCATGAAATGTTTCCTGTCCCTGAAATTGTAGGTCAAGAAAAGTTGACACATTTTGCATATTTGTCCAATTATAAAGTTGAACATTTTAAAACATTGAATTTTGAACATTTTCGTCACACGAGCGCCAAATGCTCTTGTTACTTTGAACTCGCCAGACCCGTGCCTCTACATCCCGCGTTTCGCTCAGCTGCTGGAGTTCGGCGACAAGAACCACGACGTGGCTATGACGGCGCTGAGGCTGGTGCAGAGGATGAAGCGGGACTGGATGCACACCGGACGTAGGCCCTCCGGACTCTGCGGGGCCGGTAAGCTCAACTTTCTGACCGGGCGCGACCGATTAATTAGCTGCTCATTATTAGCCTTTTTCGATCGGGCAGAAATCGTTAGATTTTGACACGGTGGCACTCTTGCTTCTCCCTCTATCGCTGGCATAGACGGGCATGTTCTTGCGCTGTCCCACCTAAATGTTTAATTACATAAAAGATAGAGATGGATGTGCCTACTGGAGGCAAAAGCCTGATTAGAAACCCAAATTAATGATTCCAATTTTGATCCATTCACGATCGCTCTGATTCTCGTCACGCCGATTGTGCTGATTCCAAGGTTGGCGAGCGGCCGCGCGTCTGCACAGGTGGAAGGAAGCGCGCGCATAGTCGCTTTTAGCAGCTCGGCCACTCTAATCAAGCTTACGTAAGACTTCTCCTTCTAGGCGCGCTCGGCTGCTCATTACGCAACACACGAGCGAACACATATAAACGAACGAACGAACGCACGCACGCGCGCCTCCTTTTTTTTATACTTCATCTTGTGTCGCAGAGGAACTCACCACATCAACATTCGCTCATTTATACTCAGGCCAACCAAGGTGGATTTTTCTGGTGCAGAGTATGATATAAGTGAGGGGGAAATCCTTATAAGTGGCTCATCAGCCAATTTGTTCAAATTCAGTGGAGCCTCGGTTTTCGAACACAATCCGTTCCAGAAGGCTGTTCGAGAAGTGAATCGTTCGAATTACGAATCATATTTTTCCCTTTCAAATAATGGGAAAGAAAAATCCGTTCCAAGCCCCCCCAAAAAACCCGCCTTTTTAAAGCATTTTTTCATTTGCGCACTTTTGTCCAATTGTGCAACTGCAATGCACCGCTGAAGACGCAACCGTAGCGCGTCGCCGACCGCGCAACTGCACCGCGCTGGTCGCATTATTGTGACAGAGCCGTCGCTGAAATTCAGAAAATATTTTTAAAGTCCTGCTGTACTTTCCAAAGTTTAAATGGACATCAGTGCGCAGGGAGCTTAATTTTGTCCGATCGCGTAACCGTTGCGCGCCACCGACCGCGCAGCTGCACCGCGCTGGTTACATTATTGTGACAGAGTGGTCGCTAAAATTTAGAAACTTTAAAGTCCTAATGTACTTTCCGAAATTCAAGTGGACCTCAGTGCGCAGGGAGCTTAATTTGGTCCGATCGCGCAACCGCAGCGCGCCCGGCGCTCAGTGTCGCATTGCTTTAGGAGCGTCTTTGTGTTTTAGGATGGCTTTACAAAGAAAGGATCCTTTGGAGGCATGATTAGAGTTGATGTAATCCTCAGAGTAACGAGAACGTAATAACGAACGGAGTCAGTTGGCATGCGGGTCCTCTCGGCTCATCTCGCGAGGTTCGACAACCGAATTTCGTCCGACATCCGAAGCAAAAAAATCTCGAATTTCTTGTCCGAATACCGATTTGTTCAAAAACCGAGGGTCCACTGTATATATAATGAATAAGAGCATTTCGACTGTTTTCCAAGCCTTTGTCCTTCATGACTGAACGTTACAACGGGGAGGAAATTAGAATGGCAGAACGGGCTGAAGAATTTGTCTTTGCGTTTCGGCCGAAATTGTCTGCATAACAATGATAGTCAAGTGACTGGCAAGGCACGACTTGTGCGCCATGACCTTTGCCATGAATTGCATTTCTTTATTTGCTTTCCCACGTGGACAGAGTTGGATTTGAAATCAACAAAACGCTGTCCCCCCCTGTTGTGATTATTTTGAAAAGAGGTCATATCGGAAAAGTAATTTGAAATGAGCAAAAGCAAGACTTGGACACGTCTTTAGGTATACAATTTAATGTGCGTGTGTGTATTGCAGCTCTCCTGGTTGCCGCTCGCATGCACGACTTTTGCCGCACGACCAAAGAAATCATCAATGTGGTCAAAGTGTGCGACAGCACGCTGAGAAAAAGGTGGGAGGCCGCTTTTGACATGTTTGAGTTTCTGGAGATGAATGTGACTCCAATGTGACAGGCACGATTACCCCCCCCCCTGTTGTGTCAGACTAACAGAGTTTTCGGACACGCCCACCAGCCTGCTGACGGTGGAGGAGTTCATGAAGGTGGACTTGGAGCAGGAGTGCGATCCTCCCTGCTTCACAGCTGGACTGCGCAAGATAAAAGCCCAGCAGGCAAGTCTGTCCCGCTTGCTGGTGGCATGCTCCTTGCACCTAAAAAAAAAAAAATTCAATGATGGTGACTGGAGGCAAAGCACACCTTCATAGTGACCCGTATCAATTTGCATCCTCCTTGACAACCGCACCATGTTTTAGTGATTCCATTTAAAAATGAAACTGAGTCCAGTATGTTGAGCCTCAAAACTTGGACCTCAGCCGTAGATTTTTCTTTGTAGCCTGTGTGCGGTGCGCAATCACCTGCTGGCATTTTTATTTTTTGGTTTAACTAGTTTGGCGGCGCACACATGAAGAACGCGTTGTTGTTGTTTCAGCTAGAGGCGGAGCTCACCAAGAAGATGGACGACATTGAAGGTACATCCAATGCAAACTCAAGCCAGTAGACAAAATGGGCCAATCAAGAAATGTTACAGGAAAGATCGAAAGCTACCAGGACCAAATCGAGTCAGAGCTGGAAAGCAGCCGACCCAAACTCAAAGGAATTTACGCCGCCTACACCAAACAAGGTCAACGTTTGCCTTTGTTTGTGTTTGTGAGAAAAAGAAAATGTGGTTCAATGTTTTTTAAGTTAAAGTTAATTCTGTCGAGGGATATTTTTCATACATTTTTGTATTGTAAAATAAAAACCTAAGCTTTTGTTTAAAAAAAACATTTAATTTTAAAGCTCTTAATTTTAGCATTAAGTGTGAAATCATGCAGACCATATGAGAAATTTGTCGATTTTTTTTGGTGGGGGGGTTCCTGACTAAATCCAATCCATTGCGAATGTGCATATTAAAATTTGGGACATAGACTTCCAGCAGCACGTGAACGAGGCCCTGGGCGCGTCCCCCGAGCCGGAGGAAGAGGACCAAAAAGAGACGGAGGAGGACGAGGACGTTCTGGAGGCGGTGGCCAAACACTTTGGCAAAGATCTGGCCGAGCTCACCCTGGAGAAGCTCATCGAGTTGGAGCAGATCGGGGGTGCATCTGAAGACCCGCACCAGCAGGAGCCCAAGAGGAATGGACCTACGCTGGCGTCCATCTTGGGGGCCAGCCTGCCCACCGCCGCTTCGCTTGGCCTCAACAACTCTTGTGCCAAAGAGGAGCAAGATGACGGTAAGGAGGGAGCCGAGGGAGCCTGGCCTCTTCGCAAATTATGTGTTAGTATATCAGCATAGGTTGCAAGTGTTCCCGTTGTGGAAGGACTTTTTGAGCTGGCAGTGCAGAGTCGTGGGTTTGATTCCCTGTGAGTCACCTCCATAAATATTGACTCTTGATGCACTTCCTGTCTGGCAGTGCATGGGCAGCCCTAAACGGCCTCCAATTAAGCAACTAATGTCCCCATTTTTCCTCCCAGTGGACCCCCACACCCCCTTTTTAGTGTCAATGAGATCATGCTAACTCTAACGGTGTGGACCAGAAGAACACGTCAGGCACGTAGCAATTCACGTCAAGCAGCCTGAATCCGACCTCGGCTGACGCCACCAACTCTGTCAATGATGTCACGTCATTCCGACGCTATTTGGCGAAATCAAATTGAACTTGAAATGTGAGCGCCTCTTCAGCGAATATTTGCAGCTTGTGTTAAATCTCTCAAAGCACTTTGGCGGTCCCATGAATTAATCATGACAGTCAACATTATACGTCGCACCCATGTGACATGTGGTCAGGCGGGGGCATCCCCCCCACACCCCGTGACCCCCCACCCACCCGAACCTCTTCTCTTGAATGTGAATCGCCAAACCATGACAAACCAACTCTGGTCTAACTTTGTTAGCACTTAGCCGCTAGCCAGAGTAGCATGCTGACAATACCGTATTGACTCCTATCTTGAATGTGAATGGCCAAACCATGACAAGTCGGGTCTAACTTTGCTAGCACTTAGCCGCTAGCCAGAGTAGCATGCTGACAATATCGTATTGACTCTGAACTGTCTGGAACTGAACTTCATCAAGCCTGGAGGGGGTTAGGGGGGGGTACTCAGTTCCCCCTTTGAGTCCACATGGGGGGGGCTTATGGAGGGTGGAGCAGGTGGTTGAGTGGGTGTTCACTCGGCGGAACCTCCTCCAAGGTCGAGCGGGTCGCGTTTTAATGGGTTGGCTCCGGCTCGCCCGTGTCAGCGAGAATCTGCCACTCTATTTATTGGCCAGCTGGATGCTTGTGTGTGCGTGAGGGGGGCTCGGGGGTTGGGGGGGCTGCTTGCCCCACACATGAGCAGGGAAGATTTCCAACTCCAGCACCTGCTTTCTTCATTTTGGCCACCCAATGATAACACGAGTGCATGTCTGCAGAGCAGAACTGATGTTTAAAAAAATCCATTTCAAGGTCTGACCTCATGAGCAGGTTGACAAATCTTTTGCTGTTGCTTGAAAATTGTAGCAAAACAGGTCAACTACTGGCCATCATCTCATGAAATATGCATGGCGTGGCCTCTCAGAAGAGTCAGCGCAATCAGCTGCAGGACTTATTTGATCTTTTCAAAGGGAAAACAAGACATCAGTGCTAAAAATCGTCCACACAAACATGCAAAGTTGACAGGTTAGCCATAAAAACAAAAGATGAAAGAAAATGTGAAAAGCGTGAAATCAATTTTTTTTTGTTGTTGCCCGTTCAGCGTTTTGGTGGACGTAATGAGGTCAACAAAGGGGACGTCTGCCAAGAGAGTAGAATCAAAAAACAAAGACAAAAGAAATTTGGGGAGAAGCTCTCTCTTTTTTTCATGGATGCGATGAAATTAGCGAGCCGTGTGCGACTAGCGCCAGGCTAATTGACCTCCCCCGAGTCTTATCAGCTACTGCTGCCTCCTCCTTATCAGCCGGCGCTTAACGCACAGGAACTTCTTGGAGGGCTGTGCCCACCAGATAACGAGCGCTCACCCCAGTGCACCAGATTTTAGTTTTCAGGCGTTTTTTTGTTTGTTTTGTTTTAAACCAGGAAGCTTCACAAATCACAGACTGTGTTGCTTCTGTTTGTTTGTGCGACAGAAACTTCTGCCGAAGGCGGTGAGCTGGACCTGAGCGGCATTGATGATAGCGAGATCGAGCTGGTACATAGCCGCTTGGCACCAAATGATTTTGTGTGATCACTTCACCAGATGACAATGTGTCGGCCTCCTCAAGACCTTCAATTTCAGTTGTGATTGTGAGTGAAAATAACCAACCAAAAAAAAAAGATAATTTTGGTTTGCAGTACCTGCTGAGTGAAAAGGAGATCAAAGTCAAGACAGCTCTCTGGATGGCTGAGAACTCAGACTACCTCAAAGAACAGAAAGGTTCATCATCTTCATGTTCTTCTTCTTCTCTTCATCATAGCATTTTATTGGGTTTTTTTGGCCAAAATGTTGAATTTTGTTTGTAGAAAAGGAGGCCAAGATTGCCAAGGAGAAGGAGTTGGGCATCTACAAGGAAAAGAAGAAGGTACCAACTCTTCTTTCCTTTAAAGTGAGCTTTGTAACAATGCCAATTTGAAAGTTAGCTTCTGAAGTTGGCTTCTATTGTTACTGCTAAATTTAGATCTCAGAAGGATGTCTAAGCTTCCAAAGTTAGCTTCAACATTGGAATCCAATGTTAGCATCTAATGTTACCTATGTTTGAGCTAAGGTGATAGCTTCCAATGTGAGCTGCCATAATAGACTCTAAGGTTAGTTTACGTTAAACTCTAATGTTAACTTTGATTGTTAGCTGGTCACATGAGTTTTGGATTTCCCTGGCTCCGTGACCACATCATCCCATGTCATTTCCCGAACAGCGAGTGACGGCGAAGCGGGTGGCCATCCGAGCCGACACGGCTGATGAGGCCATCGAGATGATGCTAGAGCAGAAGAAGATCTCCAGCAAGATCAACTACGATGTGCTCAAGAACCTCAACATCAAGAACGCAGTCGGCCCTGCCCCTAAGTCCCCCCGGGATCTTGAAACCGGCATGACCGGGCTGAACGGACGTTATCAAAGGCCGGGACGAGCCTCGTTCAACCTCAGCACGCCGCTCAGCTCGCTGGGGAAAAGGTTTGTCAGCACAAGCGTTTCTATGCTTGCGATGAAACAGCAGCTGGCTGCATAATCACTTCAATGAGAAAGAAATCTAAAGACAAAACATCTTTGTACTGTCATGGCATAAACAAACACGCTTTTTGTCTATACAACTTTTAGTATGCTGCTATTAGCTCAAAATGGTAACCTTGTGCTACTGTCACAAGGCCGAATTGCTGCGTGGTCTGGATAGTTTTTTGGATCTCTCAAAACACCTTCATCTGTGAAGTGTAGCAGTACTTGTAAAATAATGCAATGGTGCTAACAGTAATGCTAACAGCAGTACGAGCAACACTGCTAGCAGTGTGCCAACAATATCACAATTTAATGCCAACACAATTCTAACTAAGCTCAGTTGCTCATAACATTGAATTTGAAAAACCGAGGCTCGTTAGCAGAATACGAAAGTGGGACAACAACAACGTGGCTGTCATATCTCGGGCTAACCGTTTGCAGCCTGGGAAAAAGCCCCCAAAAGAAGGCACGCGGTTGGGGGGCAGAAGAGTGGCCTTTGAGCGAGAGCGACGCTTCGCCTCTGCTGACAGTGCAGCCATTGTGCCTTGTTGCTGAGGAGGCCACATTGTGGGGCTCCCCGTTCAACAGCATGCTCATTCCCCACTTTGACACCCTCCTCGTGGATTCTCGTTGCACTTTTTGGGGGGCTCTTCCTAATGTGTTGTCGTTAACGAGATCAGTCAGACCAAATGAAAAATACATTTTTCCCTTTTGCCAAGACGAGAAACGTTTGTGCCGCTCCCGTTTCTAAAATGTGGCATCGAGGCCATCTACTGGTGGGTGGGTGTCAGTCAAGTTGTCTCCGAGTTTGACAGGGGAGGAGCATCAAATGCGCCAAGTGGGCTGCTTAGGTTGGAAGTCCTCTGCGGAATTGTTGCAATATGAAAGCAGCTCCTGCCTTCGCCAAACACGCCCCCCCCACTTCCCCCCATCCTCACTGGGAAGAAGCAGGCTCCAGAAATAGCGCCAAATTGCCCTCAAGTGGTGTTCTCCTGCTCCCATCTTCCCTCTCATATTTTTTTTTCCAGAAAGAGAGAAGAAGAAAGAGAATTCCTGACGGGGTTTGTTTTCCGGCAAGAGTCTGTGTTGGTTTTCCACTGTGGAAAAACTGGCAGCTCAGCACTTTAGACGGCAGATGTTTGCCACCGACACCCCCTGGATGGTTGGTGGGAGACGTGAAATGGCGTGGGCCGGCGGCGGGTGTCAGTTGCACCGACGTTTTGTCAAATGCGGTTGTGACTGGAAGCACTTCCAAGCATTGTTGTATTGAAAGGAAAGAATTACAAGAACTCAGCTTTTCCCCACAACGGTTTTCCAGAAACACATGAGAAGGGTGTGGCAACATCATCGCTGACCTGGACATTTTTCATCTTCTGACTGGGGGAAGTTAAAAAAGTCGCACCTCCGTCGATACCTTTTTTACAAAATAGTGAGACTGGAAAAGCTGTCTTAGTCAGAACGGGGATTTAGATTCCACTTCCTTTGTCCCTTAAGCACAAGCCTCCCTCACGCAGATTAATTTTCTCTCTCTTTTTTTTTTCATACTTTCGCCACAGTCTTTGCTCTTTCCTTTCTCGCCTGTCCTCTGCCCCTTAAACACACACACGCCCAATCCGGCGGCTAAACTCCTGTCAGCCGTCAATCACCTTGGCGGCTCAGGTGGCGGCTAGGGCGGCAGCTAGGGCGGCAGCTCAGGAGGCAGCTCAGGCAGCGTTTCATTTGGCGCGAAGCTGATCAGTGCCGTACCGCTAATGCTGGCAGCTACCGATAGCTTCACGCCAGAGCGGTTAGCGGTGGGCGGAGTTAAAAGCCAGTGGAAATGGACACATCATTAGGTACACCTTTTGATTGGTGAAAAGCGGCACGCTGTCTCTTGGGAGAGCACAGACCTCCGCTGAGGCCTCAGGTCACTTGGAGGTTGATCACATTAAATCTGAATTAAAAAAAATAAGTGCTGCAGTGCCTCTTCGATCTGCGCAAAATCGTTCCGAGTGAGACGAGCGACGGCAGCAGCGCATCTGTGAGAGCGCCACATACTTGTTGTCAGTGTTCGCATGATTTATGCGGCAGCGGTGGCGGCGGCTACCCGCGGCTCCTCATCTAGTCGGTCGCCACGGAGACCTGCCGACTTTTGACCTTTGACCCCCAGCGCTCGCAACCGCCTAAACAAAAGCGACATGATTGGCATATTATTAAAAAGCCCCCCGCTGGTGGCGGCTGGCCCCAATATTCGTACTAACCAACACGAAGTCCGGGTGAAAAGTTGTATTTTGTTCTCATTAGTGTAGGAAAAGCTTTTTGACGTTTGTCTTAATTTTTTGTTTTTTATTGTCAGGTTGCAGCCATTTGTGAGCGGGCGGCCTGGCAAGAAGATGGCTGTACAGCAGGTGAGATTTGCGTCTGCCTTTTTCCGCAACCTCACCGGCATCAACGCCTTCCCGGGTGTTTTAAAAAGGGTCACCGGTGACCTCACGCTTCCAGTTGGCGGCGATGCCTCGGTTTCAGTGGACGGTTCTGTCTCGGAGTGTACGGCTTTTGTTACCACGACAACCAGATAGGCCTTGCAGATGATTTGTCGTGGCTTCATTTGAGTTACTGAGGCGAGAATGCCAAAGAGTCCTACTCGACTCTCTGCCCTTCGACAACCCCCCCCCCCGAATGAACCCCAGGTTGCTCCCCCACACACGCACACACATTCTCCCCTTCTTTCTCCTTCCAATTTCCTTCAAGTCAAAAATTTCCTCGGCAGCAGTTTTTTTTCATGCTGCGTTTTAACTCTCAGCCCTTCTGATGGACGCTCCTTCCAAGCATTGGATGTGTGGGTTTGCGTGTGTGCGTGCGTGCGTGCGTGCGTGTGTGTCTGTGTGTGTCTGTGTGTGTCTGTGTGTGTCTCCTGTGAGTCATTTTGGACAAGATGGCGGCTGTCATGACCACAAGCGACCTCATGACGATTTCTTTCTTTGCTGTGCGCCGCTCTTGCTTGCTTCCTGCGTTTTCCATTCTGGTTTTGCTTAATCACGTGCCAGCAGAAGTGCTGGGGTCAACAAGCCTCGTTACCTAGCAACCAGCCCCCCCTCCCTTGGGAACAGGAAGCAATTGTCCGTCATGATTGGCCCAGGCTGCTGCCCTCTTATGTAATCTTGCAGATTAGATGCGATGGGTTGAGTGCACTCTGCCAACTCACTGGCTCTTTCCCAGGAATTAGACTCTACCATCATCCGAGCAAACATACTGTCTGTGGGTTTGATAGGGGATAAAAATGGTACAGCCTAATTCCTGACACTTTTGGAGAACTCAACCCGTGTGTTTTTGCATTTGTAACTCATTTTAGCGTAGCCTGATAGCAAAAGAAACTGCATGCGGGGCTCAGCCCATTTGTTTGAGCCAGCAGGCAGCCAGGAAAGAAAGACAACCGGGAAGACACAACAAAGGAAGGGGTCTTGAGGGTTTTTTTTGTAGCTCTACTCGCAGCAGACTAAATTTCATCTTGCAAAGGTCAACTTGCCACATTACATACTTACATATTCATTCACATATCCTCTGAAAATGCGAGCCTAAAATCAAAACCGAAATTGCTTACTTTCACCTTGAGACTTTTTTGTGGTTCGAATTTGATGTTGCCAATTCAAAATTGGCTTTGTCCTTGTTTGACTTGTGTCACTGAAAAAAGAGGTAGCAATATTTCCCTCTTTGCTCAGCCCTCCCGCACAGCCCCAGTGGCCGTGGCGGCGCCGGTGCCACCGTCCGTGTTGGTGGAGAGCGGCCCGGTGGCCTATGACGACCCGGCGGGCGAGGAGGACGAGGATGATGAAGAGGACGCCTGCGTAAGCGTCATAGAGCTGATGGGCAGTCAAGGTCAGTAGGAGGTTCCCGTTGCTTAGCGCTGCTAGCACGTTAATTTTTTAATAAGCCACAAGTCCTCTGCTTCTATCCCAAAAGCATGCAACGGCCATTTACATTTGTTGACGTTGTTGTTTTTACCCAGCAAATTACGGCTGCGATGATTACGACGACGGTTTCTAGCGGCGGCTAGTTTTGTCCTTCGACGTTGCACCGCTTTGCATACTTGAAGGGAAATAGCCTTCACCAGAACAAGATGGCAGAGGCCGCAGAGAAGGGTCACACATCTGTCGTTGGGCAGCTAAGATGGCACCGGCGACACACGTCTCGTTTGGAACAAAGTCGCCGCAATGACGTGTGGGGAAACTTCACCATGCAAGCAAGTACTCAAGAAATGTTTGTACTTCCTGTTTGGACAGGAAGTGGCTTAAGTGCGTAAAAAGCGTCAAGTCTCCAGAGCTCTTCAAGCTTGTTGGTTTGCACCTCAAGGGAAACAAAAGCATGAGTTCCTTTTCATTTATTTATGAACGTTAGCTGGCACGCTTCTGCTGCGGCGACAGCAGCCATTCTTTGAATGAAGAATATTACTGGTGCGGAAGTTATTTTCTGGACGCTTTCAAAGATGGCTTCCAGTGAGTGAGCATTTTTGTTTTTGTTTGCTTTTTTGAATTTTACAAACGTGGCCACTGAGGGTGCCGCTAAGGTGATGGTGGCGTAGTGATGATCACGTGGACAGCATACGACGTTACACGATCTCACATTTCATGACGTCTCAATTGTGGCGGCTGAGGCAGTAGAGCGGGTTGTTTAGTAACCGGAGGGTTGGCGGTTCGATCCCAGCTTTGTCACAGTCACCTGTCGTTGTGTCCTTGGGCAAAACACTTCACACACCTTGCCTCCAGGTCGCCATTGTAAATGAGAAAGTGTTCTCAATTGGCTTACCTGGTAAAACATTGAATTAAAAAAAAAAATGTCAGATGATATCGCTTAATGTCATTTTGGCCTTGTCGCACGTGCTGTTCATGTGACATCAAGTCATGTGTCACATGATATCACATAATGTGGCTTGTGACCTTTCATGTGTTCCAACCATAAGAACGTGTCCAGCAAACAGGAAGTAAATTGTTGAACATGTCAGTCTGGCACAAAATTCATCTAGATTAATAAATTTTTCCCAAGCATGCAAAGCGCATTTTTATTCTTGAAAGGATGCATATCTAATGATGAAATTTGGGGTTGTATAATATAAAATAATATAATGCAATATATAGAAAATGGATGGATGGATAATGTAATGTAATATAATGTAATATATAATGTAATATAATATAATGTAATTAATATACACACACACACACACAGTCAATATGTATTAAAAGCTGAGGTGTTTTGCACCACTTCAGTGTATGGTGTGCAAAAAGATCCCTTTTTGAATCCCAAATGGATCTATCTTGATTCCACTTCCTGCTGACAATGGGCAACGTGGTGTGACACTTTAATTTATTTGTGAAGTATTATTTTTACAGCCTTCATATCCAGCTGCGCGTCTGTGCGCGTGTATGTGTTCCCGTGTTTGTGTGTGTCGGCACAGAACCATAATTACCTGCAGTCCAACGGGTTGGTGCGGCGCAGGTGGCAGAGCCAATTTAATTACAGGCGGGCCCGAGCTGACTGACGCCCACCTGCGTCTGTGTTGTTGTGTGCTGTTGTTTGTCTTGCACAAATAAGTTGAGCTGCGTTGTGCGCAAAATCAAATTCGTTGACCTTTAAACGCAGGAAATGTCCCTTTTTTAATGCCCCCTAAAAAGTTAGTTTAGCCAATTGTGCTACATTCAAGCAAATTTGGAAAAAGTTCATTTTAAAGCACGTCGAGTGCTGAACCAAGTGTGTGAAAAGGCCGTCTCATCAATCGGAGCCAGTGGTGCTCTCAAGAAAACTGGGAATTTTGAGGTGAACTTATTTTTTTTTTGCTTTTCTGCTCCTTGCCGTGACGTCCGGCTGATGGTCACAGCCCAAGCGGGACAAAATTGGCAGACTTTCTTTCTTTCTTTCTTTGCATGGGAAAGTCTCAGTGGTGCACTCAGTTAGTATGTCCCACTAACTTATTCCGCTTCCGATGCAAAACTATCCTAATATTTTATGTTAAGGCAATATTTTGTGAGGGCGGTTCTGTCTTTTTTGTTGTCATGACAACCAGAGGCAACGCTAGGGTGTCATGAGCTACCCACCAATTGAGCAAGTGGCAAACTCAAGCACAGCCAACTTCTAAAAAGACAAATGGCGTTCAAAATCTTGTATTTTCACTGGTGGCAGCAGCGCTTCACCAACATGCTACTCAAGTCCGTTTTGACAATTAAACCTCACTAAGCGCGATATCCGAAATTCAAATACGTGGTAAACATTCAGAGTGGTTTCCATGGAAACCAGGGAGATTACTCACATGGGGACCAGAAATTATTTTTGTGCCTATTGGGCTCAATTCCCGGGGCTGTCCGCTTTTTATTTAGCCTTGTGCGCCGCGTCGTCCTCCCACGCCAAGCTTGTTGTCGACAGCAGCGCTGATGCAGACGGACAGACAGACAAAAACAAATGTGATGTAAAAATAGACAAACGGAGCGGTAGATGCCCCTTTTGGCCCACACTGGACGCCCACGCCAAACGCCCACACCGTCCGCCGGGAAGTCAGGGCGCTTCCGGCCCAAGGGCGCCAGGATGCACCGAACCGGCAGTCCAATCAGGAAGCAGGACTCCTGAACTTTGGCTTCCAGTCCTCGGAAATGAAGGAGAGGGAGGGAGGGAGGGAGAGATGGGCGAGAACCCGAGGGTTCAGGAGGTGCCAACACACCTCCACACGAGCGCTTTGTCTCCATTGTTGGCGTACAACAAAGACAAATTCATTGATGATCGCTGTTGTCGGCTTGTTGTTTGAAAGCAACGTTGGATTCCGACAGATTGGGGTTGTCGCTCTCTTTCGCCACCTCACTCACTTTGCGTGGCTCAACATCACATTGTTTCTCAGTCTTGGCACGTTTTTTTCCAACATATTTGCCGTACTTGGAAAGAAATGGAGATCAAGCAGACGTTGACAAGGAGTGGGGAGTTGGCGGGGTCGTGAGAAAAGTGCAGAGGGTTTAGTCTGCTTGTCCTGAGAGTTGTTCGATTGATTTCTTGAGCTTATTCGCAGGAATTCAGCCGCTGGCTAATTAGCACCGACTCTGGTGTCGTTGGCCGCTTGTTGCGTCCTGCTCCACTTTATGGAATTGATCGCTTCGCTCCGTGATGGTAACTTGAGATGCGTTACAGCACCACTCGTGCTCCCCGATCCAAACAACCCACATCCAAATTGTGTTTTTTTTTTTTGTACCAGTTGGTCTTGATTAGCAATCCGGTCCTGAGGCTGGGAGCATCTTCGTGGTCTCCATGGAATTGGCTCTGGGCATTCAATGAGGACACCTTCAATAACCTGTCAATGGCTGTGTCCACTCCCATGACAGCGCAGACGCCCACTATCTGCGCCTGTGTATGGAAATACTTAAAAGACAGAAAGTCAGTTTAACAGAACTTTGCACCAGAGCAATTTATGATGGAAGGGCCTTTTTGGGGAGTTCAAACGAGGTGCCGTCACTTCCTGTTTCCCCCCCCGCCTTTCTTTCTTGCACAGCTGCACATTGCTGCGTGAAGACTTTTCATCCCACTGATGAAAAAGAACGTCAGTCATCTCGTAAAACTGAGTGCCTGTAATTTGCGGCAAAACATGGGACACACCCCGGCAGAGGGGGGCCGGGGGGTCGCTTGCTGCGAGACGTCTTTGCCTCATTTCATGTTGACTCACACTTGGTGAGGTGCATTCTCACCTGGCTCTCACAAGCTGCAGACATGACTCAATCGCCACTCACCTCATGTATGTGTGCGCACATGTGAGCACATTATGAAGTGGTTGGGAAACTTTAAAACTTGCGTTCAGGTTTATCGAAATCCCAAACTACTTTTTGTGTGTTTGTATGTGCAACAAGTTGCACATGCCAGCACTTGTGTGTGTGTGTGTGTGTGTGTGTGTGTGTGTGTGTGTGTGTGTGTGTGTGTGTGTGTGTGTGTGTGTGTGTGTGTGTGTGTGTGTGTGTGTGTGTGTGTGTGTGTGTGTGTGTGTGTGTGTGTGTGTGTGTGTGTGTGTGTGTGTGTGTGTGTGTGTGTGTGTGTGTGTGTGTGTGTGTGTGTGTGTGTGTGTGTGTGTGTCAGCAGCTGAGGTCAAAGGTCAGTTAGCTGCGCTCAGCTGGTCACTTTGCCATCTCCCGCCCCCTTTTGTTCCGGGGGGGGTCAACTGGCACATCTGCCTTGGAGGAGGAGGAGGATGAAGATCTCGTGCCTGCACACGCTTCACGCACACACGCAGTCCATCTGGCCTGTGTGATAGCAGATGCTCCTCACACATGCATGTAAAAAGATGCAGCAGCTTTTGAGCCTAACATATTTCCTTTCAAGCTTCTTTCTTTCTGGAGGTTTTAGAAAACTCATCCCCCCCAAAGCGAATTTGAAATTGGCTAAGCGTGTTAGCCATTTTGGTCTGAAGCGGAATGTCCACGTTATGAAACCTGTGACTGCATTTTTTACCCCCCCAAGCAATCAACCAACCCACCGCAAGTTACAATGATTCATTAACTGCCTATCCCACACGCACACACAGAGACACACACTTTTGCGGCATCTGCTTTACGTCGGAAGTTCGTCAGAGCCTTCCAAGTAGTGTGAATGCAAAATAAAGTGGGCGTTGTCGCCTTTTGGAGGTGAGCAAGAAAGTGAAAATCCTAAGTCATGTTGTGTCTGACCTCGTTCTCACTCTCATGCTATTAATGCATAATCCATGGCGCCCCCTAGAGGCGCATAGGAAGCCTAACGACTTAGGGGTGTTTGGCAATGGAAAGGATCTCGTGTACGAGTAATACAGAGCGAGTGTGATCATGTCATTAAAAAAGAAAATTGAAACAATTTCTTGCATCTTGTGGGTGCATGACACCTTCTGCTGTTGCCATGATGACAGAAGGAACAATGGAGCCTTTTACAGGCAGATGGCGCATAAAAAACAAAAGTTCCTGATGAACATTTCTGACTCTTAACAGGCTTCAAGATCTTGACTGATTTCTGGTACGCATTTCGTTTTGAGTGCAATTCCAGACTTCACCACTAGCAGCTGCGCCGTAAACGTGGATGGTGACATTGTGGCGTTCAGGTCATATGTTACCTACGTTCTGATGGCGTAATTTGCTTACGTCGTTTGGTTACGCCACTTGTCTTTTTTTGCTCGTTTTTGTCTCGTTTGCATGATGTGTATGTCGCTCATATGTTTACGTGACTCATTGACGTCGTGGCTGCATGCATTCTGTACATCCCGAATGATGCTAGTGTATTAGCATGTTCATGTTAGTTATTATCAAACAGCAAGTTGCTATTTTGCTGCCATTTTCTGGGAGCTGTGTCCTTGTTTCTTCCATTCTTCCGTCTCAGTGACCTTGACCTCTGTGAAACCCAGCAGGATTTGGGAGGAGCCCTGAGGGGGACTTCCCCGCCCCCAAATCCCAAATCCTGTTCTGACTTTGATGTGCTGAGCAGGTATTCCACAAACCCAGCTTCAAAAGCATTCATTCTTTGCACCGACAAAGGTTGATTGATGTTTTGAACCCACCTCTGCTTCAGCCAATCGACATTCAGATGCGTCCACGCCTGCTGGCCGCTGAAGGTAAGCAGTCCACTTGTGGTCTGAGGGGTCCTTTTAAGGCACGAAGAGGTTCAGTCCAGTTTGTGTTCTCATGTGGCCGTTTAACCAAGCTCACTTGTCTGAATGTTTCCCAAAGGATTGGCCGGTGTTAAGGCTCAGCGTTGAGCTAGATTCTGAATTGGCGACACTCTGCCTCCAAGTCGTCCAATTGATGAAACGGACCTGCAAGTTGCCATTGATGAGTGATTTTCAAATTCATTAATTTTGTAGCGTGCTTCCAACCCTGCTGTGTGCCCCCTCCTATGCCCTCCCCTCCCTGGGACAAAATCTCATTATTGAACCTTCTGTCAGATTCTGAATTCTCTGCCTCCCGTCCTCTCTCCCAAAAGCTTTGGGGGCGAAGAAGCGTGTCGGGAGTTCGGATAAGTTCCCGGTGGGCCGCCGCAGTCTCCTCTTTTGCGCCGCCACTGCACCGACGCCTCTCTAAGAGAAAGGCCACAATCTCTGTTCATCGGAATGGCCGGAATGGGACCAGGAATTCTATTGTTCTCTTGGCCTGCCCCCCACCTCCCCGCATGCCATCCACCAAAACCACCTCCAATCCATACGCCCTGCCATGTGAAAACTAAACATCAACATTAAGTGAGGCCATTTTCGTGTTTTAACTGGGGCTTTACAAGCTCCTCCTCAGAACGTTGATGTTTTTTTTTTCCATTTGCTTGAAAAGGTCACACCGTTGCGCAATAGTGCGATCTGGAGGCTCAGTTCCAAGATGGCAGCCGGCGCTGAGTCATCACATTTTAGGCAGCACGCGTGTTCAGTAGCGCCATCACGTTGAGGACGCAGCTCGTAGTGATGTCTGTCAAAACACAGCCTGCGCCTCCCCGCCCACGGGCCGCACGACCACACAGCCTGCCGTCCGCCATGATGCATTGTGACAGGCTGACGGCTGGCGCCTAAGTGAGCTTTTAGCTCGCATGCACACATGCAATCACTTTGACGTGTATGTATGTGTGTGTGTGTGTGTGGGGGGGGCGGGGGGAGGGCACTTAAAATTTTAGTTCCATGGTGGGCCGATTCTTGCTACATGTCAAAATATTTGCAGTACTTGTCACTCAGTGAGTAGGCAGTACAGTTGTGCGTCACTGTAACTTTAAATCGCTGTTATAAATTGGAGAAACAGCGCTATCTCCCGATGCACGGTAAAACCGCTCTTGCGTGAGCAGTCAAGAGTGTTGGTCGCGTTTTCGTTTGTAATATCGCGAATGTTCGAATAAAGATGTGTCGTACCTGTGTTTTAAAATTTTGCCACTCGTGGCTTTGCTAAGGTTCTAAAAAAATATATATATATATAAAACTCAATCAATGCAATTTAGATGTCTAACATACATACACATTGTAACACACACATTTGTAACACTTTCAAGATTTTTGAATGGATGAAAATGATCAACATTTCTGATTTGTTCATTTCGATATTTGAACTTTCCGAACAAAATACAATAATATAATTGTACACGTTTCTTTAACAAAAAAAAGTGATTCGAATAGTGATTTTCTTTCCATCAAACATACTATTGTATTTTGTGTTGCACAGTATGTAATTCTCAAATTATTTCCAAATTGTCATTTTCTCCTGTGTGTTAATTGTGTGAAGGCCATCGCCTTCACACACATGTTATTCTACTCCATTCGCTTTATTATTATTATTCTATTTTATTCTCCTCACTTTTTTGTCCCGCTTCTATTTCCACATAATTCATCCGATTCACTCCATTCCACTTTTGACGTATTCCAAATATTCACGAGATGAGTTGTTAGAAAAATTGTATATATATGTTATCATGCGTTCGCTAATGAGTACTTATTCATAATGTTATTGCTCAGTATGCTTGCTGCTTTGCCTTGCTTATTCTTATCTTGTGCAACAGAACAGAAGGATTACGGCTGGGTCAGGGGCGAGATGACGGTTGTGTCAAACAAGATACTGCTGACATCTCAGCGTCCACCAGAACAGATCGTGAAAACAACACGTCAAACGATGCGTCATGAACCTTCTGATCTTCCTTAAAGAACGTCACTTTCTTTTTCTATCTCTCGGAATCCAAGAAAGTCATTGATTGCTTAAACTGTTTTGCTGATATAGCCATATCTGCACGCAACACTTTGTGCATTACTTTTTGTTTCTTTTCTTACGAGACGAAGCCCATAAACAGATTTTTAATGTAGTCAGATTGTAGAAAGCAATCTGTATCGCACTCCTCGCAAGAAAAATCAATATTCTGCCTCACTTGTTTTTTGTCTGCTGATCCTTTTCTCTTATTCAGATATTTAGTTAGCACTTTGAACCTGACATGAGTGCTTCCATTTTTCTCGTTCCGAAAACTTTCCGATTTCGCAAATTTACGACAAATTTTTCCCCATTCCTTCTTAATGGCAGATTCGACATTTCACATTTACGTCATTCCGCTTTTAAATTCACATCATTCAGCACATTCAGACCGCATTCGGAATGATTCTCGACATTCCCAAAATTGCCAAATTCAAAAATTCACGTTTTCACGTTTGAAATTTCGACAAAATTTGACGAAATTTCGTTTTTCACCTCTAATTTCTACATTTTTCAACCGATTCAACCCATTCCAACTTTCAAATGTTCATCTTTTGCCTGCCTATTCTACAACTTCTCATCTACCAAAAATTCCAAATTTTCAAATTTGAAATTCAACCAAATTCTCCAAAATTTCGTTTTTCTACTCTAACTTCTACGTTTTTTAACCGATTCAACCCATTCCAACTTTCAACTGTTCATCTTTTTTCTCCCTATTCCACAACTTCCAACTTACAAAAAATTCCAAATTTTCAAATTTGGAATTCAACCAAATTCCCCCAAATTTTGTTTTTCTACTCTAATTTCTACATTTTTCAACCGATTAAACTCATTCCAACTTTCAACTGTTCATCTTTTGCCTACCTATTCCACAACTTCCCACTTACCAAAAATTCCGAATTTGAAATTCAACCAAATTCTCCAAAATTTCGTTTTTCAACTCTAATTTCTATATTTTTCAACCGATTCAACCCATTCCAACTTTGAACTGTTCATCTTTTTTCTACCTATTATACAACTTCCCACTTACCAAAAATTCCAAATTTGAAAATCAACCAAATTCTCCAAAATTTCGTTTTTCTACTCTAATTTCTACATTTTTCAACCGATTCAACCCATTCCAACTTTCAACTGTTCATTTCTTGCCTACTTATTCTACAACTTCCGACTTACCGAAAATTCCAAATTTGAAATTCAACCAAATTCTCGAAAATTTCGTTTTTTTACTGTGGTATATGGTTTTTGCTGCTTCGCTGGTCTCCAAAAAACACTCGGTGATCGGTGGCTGTTTCCCGACGAATGAGCACTTCAGAGACCCACGGCTGATTGGGAAAAGATTTTATTCAACCGATGTCAGAGTGAAGTCTCTCCAAAAAGTTGAGTGGCCCCAGGCATGGATGTAAAAAAGCCCCCCAACCCTTGTCAGGCCCGTATCTTTTATACCTGGCAAGGAGCTGATGTCATGGCTTTGTGCACCAGCTGCGGTTTTCAATCTACTAGTTTACTTCACTCCTAGAAAGGAGATCTTGACCAGCGCTGTTGGTGATGGACGACAACAGCCACTTTACCTTATTATAGGATTGCACACATTGCTGAAACTGAATTCTCCCTGACCAGCAAATATGGAATCGAATCGTGTCACTGACGCCATTCAGTGGACATTGACATGTCATTCTAAGGCCACCTACAGGAATAGAGAGGGAATTCCAAATTATACTTCATTACTCTCATTTCTACATTGTTCAACCGATTCAATCCATTCCAACTTTCAACTCTTCATCTTTTGCCTACCTATTCCACAACTTCCCACTCACCAAAAATTCCAAATCTGAAATTCAACCAAATTCTCCAAAATTTCGTTTTTCGACTCTAATTTCTACATTTTTCAATCGATTCAACCCATTCCAACTTTCAACTGTTCATCTTTTTGCCTACCTATTCCACAACTTCCCACTTACCAAAAATTCCGAATTTGAAATTCAACCAAATTCTCCAAAATTCCGTATTACACTTCTATTTTCCACATTTCTCTAGAAATTCAACTAATTTCAACATCATTCGGCATCATTCCCCAAGAAGTGATTCAAAGTCTTCGCCTTCACACGCAATTTCTCCAGAAATTGCATTTTCTAGTTGTAAATTGTTTTTGAAGACTTGCAGTGCAGTACGTCCAAAGGTGGCAGCAGAGGTTCTCTGTGAAGAAGCTACTCGCACGACAACGACGAAGAAGCGGAAGAAGCAGCTGCCTGAAGAGCGCCTGACCAGTCAGTCACCAAGATGACGGACACGGACGGTGAGTGAATGCAGCACGCTCCTGCAAATGCTTTAATTAATCGCGAGATAGTTGAAATCCGACATAATGCTGCTGTTTTGCAGAAAATTCACCTTTGTTTAAAAACAAAAAAACTTGCTGTGACGTATCAGGTGGCGATTAAGCTGTCTGAATTACCCTCGTAAATCATTCAAAACGACTCTTGTCCACTTTCTGCTAAATACAGTCAAAAATGTAATCGTAACCATTCGAATATTGTTGAAGTCAAGTGTTGTGGGAGCCACCGACGCTGCTTTGGCCAAGCCACGTGTTTACCGTAAAAACCTCGTGAATCGTTTCCACCCCACATGATTAACCCTCGGTCGTCGTCTTCGATTACAACCTAACGTTGTTTTTAGTCATCTTGTTGGTTTTGGAGCGACGAGCCCTAATGTGATGTTTTTTTCCCCTCGACTGGCCCTCTTTTCTTCGTCAGCAATGCGTTAGCCTCTTCAAGCTAGCTGGCACGTGTTGCACGACATAACACGTGGGCCGTCCGCTCGACAAACAAATGAATGTTGGTCAGAAAACACTTGTAGGACAAAGTTAATGTTAAATCATCAGTCATATGACTCTCGTAATGCAGGCATTATTGGTGTAGATTTTGATTTCAGCGGCGTATCTGCGTTTCCATCACTGAGTTGTGATTTTTCCTTTGCTGAGGCTTTAACATGCTCAAATCTTGCAAGTGCAATCCTCAAAAGTTGTTCGTCTTCGGGGCCGAAGAATAGCGGTTAATAATAGATATAATACCGACACAGCAGGACTGGGTCAGCTACTTTTTCTCATTCAACTCGCATTCTGTCCTATTTTTCCATTCTTTTTCCGCCCTCACTAAAAGAGCGTACCAGAGAAATTCACAAAAAAACGTAAACCGGGTAAATGTACACATTATTACAGTATACAGGGGTCCTCGATTTACGACGCTAATCCGATCCTGCGCGGCGATTTAAACCCAGTTTTGGTGCAAGTCGGAACTGTAATAAAATGAAACAGTACAGTAATTGTACTAATTTCACTTCCATGGTGATGGCCTTTTCTTTGATACACTGCGATCAGAGGAGTCTGCCTTACGCTTGAGAGCCATAATGAAAGGCAAAAAGTTCTCAAATTACAACACGCAAGAACGACGCAATAGTCCAAAATGGCGTATACCATTTGCGTGGGTAACGCCGTCTTCCTCAGTCCACAGCCTCTCCCGCGGTGTATTCTTTCGCTGCGTGAACTAATTAGTTCCCCCGCGCGATACGAATCTTACGACGCAAAACCGCTTAGGTTGAAAAAAAAAAAGGCTTTGAATATAAGAGCCGTGTCATGAACATGAAACAACGTAACTTGAATAACGATTATTACAAAGACTATATAATCCCTAAATTAAATGTTATACAAGATAATCTGCTTGATGAAATCCAACGTTAAGACACTCCATCATGACAAGGCAGAGAAACTACACTGCCAAACTTAAAAGCTTTTGATTGGGTTTGAATGGTCTCGGTCGGGTTTTCATGTTGTGCTTTGTTTGCCGCTGCAGTAAAGAAGAAGAAGAAGGCCAAGAAAACAGCCGAAGATGTTGGGGTGAGTGTAAAAGTCGACGTCTTTTGTATTTTTGGCCTTTGGACACTTAACAAAGGGCCCGCTAAATTTGTGTTGTACAAACCCAGAATTAATCTTTTTGTTGTTGTTAGACCTCTAAAGTTGTTCTGCTTAGTCATTAAATATTTTGTTTAATTAATTGAATTTTACTGTGTCAAATATCAGACTTGGAATGTGTCTCCTATGAACGCTCTGGTCCTGATCGTAACGAACCAAAAAACTGTCTTAATAGGAAATCCAGCAGCAAGGGGACTTCCTCATCCAGCCGGAAAGCAAAGTGCCCACACTGGACACGTCGCAGTGGCCCCTTCTCCTCAAGGTAAGCACCTGCAGGCTCATCTTCTTCCTCCGTTGCTCCCGGTGCGACGTGATGAATCTGTTTATCCATTCGCCGAGCGGTGGCCTGGCCCAGCCCATTGCCCCGTCCCCAGTTGTGGGGGCGGGGCAGTGTCATCGCCTTTCTTGACGCGCTCCAGCGTTCTGCTAGAGCCGCGGCCAGAGCGGCGTGGCGTTGAGGGCCGGGCGGCCTGCAAGATGAAATCTGATCTGATCTGATCGCGCCACTTGCGCTTGATGGATTCACACTGCGTGCGTCCCGTACCTAACAGTGGTGTCTGTTTCCCACAGAACTTTGACAAGCTGAATGTACGCACAGCCCACTACACACCACTTCCCAATGGGAGCAACCCCCTCAAGAGGAACATCCAGGACTACATCAAGTACGATGGCGTGAGCACTCCGTTCCCTGCAACGGCTCTCCTCGCCCACTTTTTAGTGCCATTTTCACTTCCTGGTGTGCAACTTTTTGCACCACGGACTGGATTACTGCTAGACAATATTTTCACGGACTGGTGTTGGATGACGTCACGATTTTTGCGAAGAAAACATCTAAAAAACAGTTCTAGAAAATCAAATGTCAAAAGCATGAATAAATCAAATGATCGCCGACTGCACATTGTTTATAGAAGTTTTCTTTGCAAAAATCGTCCGTGTTTGGGCCACAATCCCATTTCTGCAAAACAGACTAATCACAATCCTGAACGTCATTGTTCTGTCTTTCCAGCCAATCATATAGCTGAACTACAACGGAAGTGCGTTACCACATAAACACCACCATCCCAACACACCCTTCAACCCTTAGTTCCATGGGGGGATTCTGTATGCGAACACCACAGTATAACATTAATAATCGGGAATCCACTGTGTATTCCGATGCAATGTTACTTCCGGCATCTTTATAACATCCTAACCCAACAACATAACATGAGTTCTGTTATGTACACATCACCGTGATGTAAAATATTGTAAGTTATTTCTTTCTTGTGCGGGCCGGAGGTTGGGGGCCACTGGACTAGAGCATTTAAGATAATGAGTGAATTTGCCCCTTCCCCTGCAGGTCGGGCTTCATTAACCTGGACAAGCCGGCCAACCCTTCGTCTCACGAGGTGGTGGCATGGATCCGGCGGATCCTGCGCGTGGAAAAGACGGGCCACAGCGGCACCCTAGACCCCAAAGTCACCGGCTGCCTCATTGTGTGCGTAGACCGAGCCACGCGTTTGGTCAAATCCCAGCAGAGTGCCGGTATGCCGCCGCTGCTTTTTTTTGTTTTGTTTATATATAAAGTGTTTGTGTGTGTGTGTGTGTGTGTGTACGTGTGTGTACGTACATACATACAAACATACACATATATATCCGTATATATATATACATACTTACACATACATATATATATATATATATATATACACACACACATATATACATATATATATATATATACATACATATATATATATACAATATACATACATATATGTATATATATACTATATACACTAACATATATAGAGATACATATATAGATACATATATATATACACATATATACGTATATATACACTTATATATATATATATATATATATATATATATATATATATATAAGATGCAAGATGAAATCTGAACATATATATATATATATATATATATATATATATATATATATATATATATATATATATATATATATATATATATATATATATATATATATATATATATATATATATAGTACATACATACATGTGTGTGTGTTTTATGTATAATATACTGACTCTGTCTCTCTCTCTCTCTCACACACACACACACACTCACAGTGGAGCCTCGGTTTTCGAACGTCCCGGTTCTAGAACAAATCGCTACTCTAACAAAAAATTCGAGATTTTTTTGCGTCGGATGTCGGACGAAATTCGGTTGTCGAACCTCGCAAGATGAGCCGAGAGGTCCCGCATGCCAACTGACTCCATTCATTATTACGTTCTTGTTACTCTGAGGATTGCATCAATTCTAATCAGGCCTCCAAAGGAAGCAAGTGCGAGCAGTATAGCCATCCTAAAACACAAAGACGCTCCTAAAGCAATGCGACACTGAGCGCCCGGCCGGCACGCTGCGGTTGCGCTATCGGACAAAATTAAGCGCCCTGCGCACTGATGTCCACATACATGCATACATGCATACATGCATACATACATACATACATACATACATACATACATACATACATACATACATACATACATACATACATACATACATACATACATACATACATACATACATACATACATACATACATACATACATACATACATACATACATACATACATACATACATACATACGCACGCACGCACGCACACATACACACACACACACACACACACACAACAGTGATCCCTTGCTACTTCGCGTTTCGTTTATCGTGGCTTCACTACATTGGGGATTTTTTTCCAAATTAAAAAAATATTTAAGGTAAAATAAAACTTCCAAATTGAGGAAACGTGTCTAACCTTTAGGACAATGTAGTATTGCTCCAAATGCTTCACTTATCGCGGGTGGTTTTTGGAACCAATTATCCGCGATAAACGAGGGATTACTGTATATAAATTTATTGGCGGGAAGCAAGCGGAAGGGCAACTCTTGTGGGTCGGTCCTCGCCTGCCCGTCTCTATTAAGAAAAAGCGGCCTCGCCCACTCGCCCGCTCTGCTGTGTGTTGCAGGCAAAGAGTATGTGGGGATTGTTCGGCTGCACAATGCCATCGAAAGTGAGCACACGCTGGCCAGAGTAAGTCGTCCTTTACCACTCAACCGGGGCGCACATGACCAGGCCCTGGCCGCTATCAAATAGTCACTTCGTTTTAGTCTGGTGTGATTTCAAATCAGATTTCTGACTTTTTATTGTCCTAAAATCATTGTCAAAGTAAATTGCAAAATTATCCCTTGCATTGATTCCGTTGAGAAGTCACTCCAGGGTTGGACCAAGTGGCTAATTGTCAACGTCATAAAGTTTCTCTGCCTTTGGGGCTAGTCGTATGACCCGCAGCTGGCTGTTTCCAGGCCTTAGAGACGCTGACGGGGGCGCTTTTCCAGCGGCCGCCGCTCATTGCCGCTGTCAAACGCCAGCTGCGTGTGCGGACCATCTATGAGAGTAAACTGGTGGAGTACGACGCCGACAGGAGGCTCGGTAAGTGGTGGACGGGATGGAGTGCGTCGCCTGCTTGATGCCCGCTTGACACCGGTGGCAACAATTTTTAAGGCATCTTCTGGGTGAGCTGTGAAGCAGGCACGTACATCAGGACGCTGTGTGTCCACCTGGGCCTGCTGCTAGGGGTCGGCGGCCAGATGCAAGAGCTCCGCAGGGTCCGCTCCGGAGTCATGGGAGAGAAGGTGGGTGCCGCCGTAAACCCAAAGGCGTCAGGAACCACGTTTGTCAGAATCGTCGCAACTGGCTAAGCTGTGATCGGGCCGAGCTGAAAACAAAAAGATGGGCTCGTCCGAAAAGGGGCGTCAACATCTTGCTTGAAGTGTGCGCGTTGCCCCAAAGTGTTGAGTTGCGGCCGACTGGCCATGTCGCACCGCTAATGAAACTTTGGCAAAGCAAAAGTGCAGCTGAGATTTTTTTATGTCTCAACTGCCGACACAGGCGCATCCGCTCATTTTCTTCTCATGTTGTTTCTTGGCCATGAAGTACTGATGTCCCCCCCCCCAGGACAACCTGGTGACCATGCACGACATCCTGGATGCCCAGTGGCAGTTTGACCACAATAAAGATGAGGCGTACCTGCGGCGCGTCATTTTCCCTCTGGAGAAACTTCTGGTGTCACACAAACGCTTGGTGATGAAGGACAGCGCGGTGAGTCTCCATCTCCTCACGTGTCCCGGGCCAGCCGACCGCATCTGATGTGAGCACCGCTCTCCAGGTCAACGCCATCTGCTACGGTGCCAAGATCATGTTGCCGGGTGTGCTGCGCTACGAGGATGGCATTGAGGTCAACCAGGACATCGTGGTCATCACCACCAAGGGAGAGGCTATCTGCACGGGTACGCAAGCGTGTTCATGCGTACATGTGTGCGTGGCCACATGATGACTCATGTAGATCCAGGAGCCCTCGGGCTGTGCTGACCTCCCATCTACCACCCTTGTCTGATGGCTCAAATTGGCTCCTCAAAATTTTTTTAAAAAACTCCTTTCATGCCCAAATGATATTTAATATCAAATCTTTGATCGTCATCTGTCTTTGTCGCGCTAGCTCTGGCCCTGATGACGACGGCGGTCATTTCCACCTGCGACCACGGCGTGGTGGCCAAAATCAAGCGAGTCATCATGGAGCGAGACACTTACCCGCGCAAGTGGGGACTCGGCCCCAAGGTAGCCCGCTGATGATGCGATAATGTGATTCACTCTCGGGATCCAACACTTGACTTGTGCTAGTTTTGCTCCACCAGGCGAGTCAGAAGAAGATGATGATCCAGAAAGGTCTTCTGGACAAGCACGGAAAGCCCAACGGAAGCACGCCCGACGCCTGGAAGACTGACTATGTGGACTACGGGTGAAGCGCCCGCTTTTTTTCTTTGTTTTTCAGTTTTACTCAATTTAACTGAAGACCAAAGCCAAGCTTGGTTCTCTCGTGGGTTGCGTGCCAGTAGAAGGTTCTCTGGCTGAGGTGTGCCATCCTCTTCCAGGGAGTCGCACTGCTTGAGCGTCTCTTTCCGGGTGGCTTCTTTGCCTGCCAAACGGTCTGCGTGCTGTTCTGAGTATACCTCGGCTGACAACTGAGATTTTTTAACAAGAAATTAAGCTTTGAGAAATCATTTTAAAGAAATTAATTTTGTATTTACCGTATTTGCCGGTGTATTGGTCGACCTTTTTCGATCCAAAATCGACCGAAAAAAATCGACCTCGACTTATACACCGAGTCATAAAATTTAACTTCGTATTCATCGCTTCAAATGTGATGGTAACCAAGGCCGTTTCTCATGCATCTCATTGTGCGTTGCACTTAGAAAATTTGAACCGGGCGGCGTGCGCGAGTGCGCGGCCCGCTGGAAGTCGAATGAGGCGCCGCCACCACCTCCGCGGTGCTTATAAACAGCCGATCCGCTCGGCGGGGGCTATTTTCGGCCACTTGGCTCGTGCGCACGGCCTCCCGGATGTGCCGGGCGGGTGCGCGAGCTCGCCGGCCGCTGGAAGTCGAATGAGACGCCGCGACCACCTCCGCGGTGCTTATAAACAGCCGATCCGCTCGGCGGGGGCTATTTTCGGCCACTTGGCTCGTGCGCACGGCCTCCCGGATGTGCCGGGCGGGCGCGCGAGCTCGCCGGCCACTGGAAGTCGAATGAGGCGCCGCCACCACCTCCGCGGTGCTTATAAACAGCCGATCCGCTCGGCGGGGGCTATTTTCGGCCACTTGGCTCGTGCGCACGGCCTCCCGGATGTGCCGGGCGGGTGCGCGAGCTCGCCGGCCGCTGGAAGTCGAATGAGGCGCCGCCACCACCTCCGCGGTGCTTATAAACAGCCGATCCGCTCGGCGGGGGCTATTTTCGGCCACTTGGCTCGTGCGCACGGCCTCCCGGATGTGCCGGGCGGGTGCGCGAGCTCGCCGGCCGCTGGAAGTCGAATGAGACGCCGCGACCACCTCCGCGGTGCTTATAAACAGCCGATCCGCTCGGCGGGGGCTATTTTCGGCCACTTGGCTCGTGCGCACGGCCTCCCGGATGTGCCGGGCGGGTGCGCGAGCTCGCCGGCCGCTGGAAGTCCAATGAGGCGCCGCGATCTCCTCCGCGGTGCTTATAAAGTGCCGATCCGCTCGGCTTGGAGCTATTTCCGGCCTCCCGTTGGTGCCGGGTGGCGTGCGCGAGCTCGCCGGCCGCGATCTCCTCCGCGGTGCTTATAAACAGCCGCATGCGCACGGCCTCCCGGAATTTGAACACATTTCGTCAATAAATTTCGCATATTGAATTTTGAAGTTTAATATAATGCAACAATTGAGCTCGACTTATACAAAGGATATATCATAAAATCGTAAATTTCCGTCGAATTTTAGGGGGTCGACTTATACACCGAGTCGACCTGTACACCGGCAAATACGGTACAAAGGCAAATGGTGTCAAAGGTTCCTCGTTATTGTGAAATTGAAAATGCAGTGGCAATTAAGTTAGGCACTTTTTTTTTTTTTTTTTTTTTTTTTTTTTTTCCTTGTTAAATTTTCAAGAAAATTTTTTGACCAGAGATGTTCCGCTTCTTTAACCTTTGTCTGTTTTTACCCTACTGTAGCGTCACCGCCAAGGAGTCGGACGGGTCAAGCAAGGTAAAGTCCTCAGCTTGTCCATCAGCTTCCCGATGGAGGCGCTCCCCTCGCTCACCTTCTTTTCCTCTGCACAGAGGAAGAGGGAGGGAACTGACAGCGAAGCGGAAGCCGCGCCAGTCAATGAGGAGACGCCCAAAGAGAAGAAGAAGAAGAAAAGAGAGAAGCGCGCCACAATGGAGGCCACTGCAGCGCATAAGGAAACGGCGGACATTGAGCCCAAAACTGAGGTTAGTTCACAATTAGGTTTGTGTTGTTGGAACAGCGTGTGAATTTTGGTGTGGCGTGGCTCATTTCTATCTATAATGCACTTTGCATCAAATAATGACTGTTAAGGTTTAACAAACTTTTTTTCTGTGTTTGCAGCTTGAAAGTGGCAAGAAAAAGAAAAAGAAGAAAGTCAGAGAGGAAGCTTTTGAGTGATGGTTGTGACCATTGCCCAGTGTCTGAGACTGTTTTTTTTTTTTCCCCATACACACCCTTTTGTTTAACTTGTAAATAATGTATTTGATAAGTGCACACGTTTGTGACATTTTAGATTAATCTAAAATGAAAGGTTGATGCCATGTATCAAATGTTGCCATGAATAAAAAAACATGTTTTTGCCTTCATTGACTTTAATGAATTCAAAGCACCAGAACTGACAAAAACTTGGTTTTCCAAGTAGCAATTGGTTCTCCGAACAGTCTCGCTCAAGCTTAATGTTGAAATAAGGTCACTTCCGGTTTTATTTGGGTCACTTCTGGTTTGAATAGAGGCACTTCCGGTCTAGCTTAGGTCACTTTCGGTTTATTTGGGGTCACTTCCGGTTTGATTTGTGGTCACTTCTGGTTCACACTAATAATAAAGGACAGCAATAATAGTGTGAAGGTCTTCACCTTCACACTCATAATAATAATAATAGGCGGCTCGATGGCGCACTGGTTAGCACACCCGCCTCACAGTTAGGAGGGTGTGGGTTCGATTCCACCTCCGGCCCTCCCTGTGTGGAGTTTGCATGTTCTCCCCGGGCCCGCGTGGGTTTTCTCCGGGCACTCCGGTTTCCTCCCACATTCCAAAAATATGCTTGTTAGGCCGATTAAAGACTCCAAATTGTCCCTAGGTGTGAGTGCGATTGGTTGTCTGTCTCTGTGTGCCCTGCGATTGGCTGGCAACCAGTTCAGGGTGTCCCCCGCCTACTGCCCGATGACGGCTGGGATAGGCTCCAGCACGCCCGCGACCCCCGTGGGGATTAAGCGGTTCAGAAGATGGATGGATATGCAGGAAATGGGGTCAAAATACAAAAAGTCCTGCCTAGCTACAAAAACAGATATGCTCAAACCTCATTGAATAAAGTACATAAGCAGACAAGTATATTCACATGTTAAATAAATAAAAGAAACATTTTAAGCATATAATTATACCTACACACCAAATCAATAAAGAAGACATAACTAGACATTTTTCATAAATGGTGATGAGAAAGGTTTTTATAACTTTATGATCTGATATATTTCTGAGCACATTGAAATAACAAATGACTTTTGATATATTGCCTAAATAGCTTAATGACCCTTAAGGAACTGTGTAATGCATGCCTGATGTTTTTTCTCTGAATCATGGACACGACCAGAGTTGTCTTGCCCGTTCAGTACTTGATTGTATCTTGTGTTTTGACTAATGCTAGACGCCAGTTTTTGATTACTACTGAACGCTCTGCACAGAGGGAAATAGTTTGCCTAACAAAGAAAAGATACGGTTGGAAGCATGATTAAACTAAGAATAAGCAAAGACATGATGTATCAAAAGAACAGCAATAGATTAATGATGTCACAGCCAAAAGCTAACATAATTTCGTACAAAATGACAAAATTAAAAGAATCCAGCAGTACGACAGTCTATGTCCAAGATTGGAGAAGAATGTTCACAGGAAGGTCACGTGGAGATAAAACCAGCAGGTGCCAGAAGGAGCCACCCAAAGACTCGGCCAAAGATGATTGCCAAGGCCGAAAGACGAGATGGAAGACAACAGCCCCCCCTCCACACACACACACCAACAGAACCCCACCTCCACACCGAATTGCCCATAATCAGCACCACTCCCATGCAAGCAGACTCTCCTTCGAACTTGCCCCACCCCGAAGACTCATCACCCATCAATCTCGGCCCACAATGTGCTACTGAATATAAAACTGATCTAACAACCTTGGACTTTGCCTTTTCTGAATGGAAACTTTCCGCTCTTGAAGGGCCCAGCGCTGTATTGTACTTTCCTGAAAACAGAGCTTTTTGAACAAGAATTGTGATTGAACTCAACCAATCTGTGTAAGTCTAATTTCTGCTTCAGTGTCTTTGCATTTTCCTAAATCTGAAGAAATCAAACGAGCACGCAGTGAGTAAATTGGATAACAGGTGATTGGCAAAGGCTTTTGCCGTGAGGCGCAGATAACGCGCTCCCTAAATTGTGGACAGAATCCAGCAGATAATGATAATAATAAAGGACAGCAATAACAATAGTGTGAAGGTCTTCACCTTCACACTAATAATAAAGGACAGCAATAACAATCGTGTGAAGGTCTTCACCTTCACACTAATAATAATAATAAAGGACAGGAATAACAATAGTGTGAAGGCCATCGCCTTCACACAATAATAATAAAGTGAACGGTGTAGAATAACGTGTGAAGGCCATCGCCATCACACAATAATAAAGGACAGGAATAACAATAGTATGAAGGTCTTCACCTTCACCTTCGCCTTCACACAACTTGGTTTGCAAACCAACAGCGCTGAAATAACCTAGTATAACGCCAGCAGAGAGCGGTAACGGGCCATTGGACGGTCATGACACCGCTGAAAAAGAAGAATCCAGGAAGTCATCGTTCGGCGTCTCTAGGATTTTCAAACATATGGAAGGCCGCAAGTAAGATCGCAAATGTCACGTAGGTGCACAAACGTATGTTTTAGTCGAGTTGTTTTGCAGTATGATAGCTATCTTTTGTAGTAGTTTCTATTGTTTCTAATGTTTCTATTCCTCCATTTATAATTTCCTTTGAAGATATAAACAAAATAATTGCTTCTGAAGTTTAATGCCTTCTTTTAAGCGACGACTAATTTGAGGCAGTGTTCAAAGTGAACCCCACAGAGTTAGATGTGTGGAATCGCTGCTGCAATATAATGGCACACGTGTGAGTGAAGCAAAAAGGTTTGTCTGTACCCGAACCAGGCGACGTTACCAACGTGAAGAGGAAGTGCTCGGCGGTCTCAGGGAGTGCACGCAAACTGAAGGACAACGCAGCCGACTGGCACAACTTGATGCTCCGCTGGGAGAAGCTCAACGACGAAGGTTTCACCATCGCAGCAAACATCGTCAACGCCAGGAGTAGCAGGTGAGCTCAATCCTGTGCCTAATTCGATCTAAATGTAGCTCCGTAACTCATGTCAACAAGGTTCTAAGGCACTGGATTCTGGCAAAGCACTACTAAATAGGTCTAAATAGAGCTCATTAACCTAGTTCCCCAGCACAGAGCTGCTATCAGATTGCTGCAAAGCACTACATTAATCTAAATGAAGCTCCTAAACGCCAGTCAACATAGTCTAGTAGAGGGGTCACCAACACGTTGCCCGCGGGCACCAGGTCCCCCGTGAGGACCGCATGAGTCGCCCGCAGGACTGTTCTAAAATTAGCTCAAATAGCGGCACTTGTCAGTGAGCTGCATCTATTTATTTTACAGTCAGACCTCGGTTTTCGAACGTCCTGGTTCTCGAACAAATCGGAATTCTAACAAAATATTCGAGATTTTTTGCTTCGGTTGTAAAACTAAATTCGGAGATCGAACCTCGCGAGATGAGCCGGGAGGACTCGAGAAACCCCGACTGTGCGGCCCGGATGCCGACTGACTCCATTGTTATTGTATTTTCGTTACTTTGAGGATTGTATTAACCCCTAATCATGCCTCCAAAGAAAGCAAGTGGGAGCAGTAAAGCCATCCTAAAACACATAGACGCTCTTAAAGCAACAGTGAGCCCCCGGCGCCCTGCGGTTGTGCGATTGGATCAAATTAAGCTCCCTGCGCACTGAGGTCCACTTAAATTTTGGAAGGTACATCAGGACTTTAAAAATATTTTCTAAATTTTAGCGACGGCTCTGTCACAATAATGCGACCAGCACGGTGCAGTTGCGCGGTCGGCGACGCGCTACTGTCGCGCGTTCTGGGGTGCGCTGTAGTTGCGCGATCGGACAAATATGTGCAAATGAAAAAATGCTGATTAAAAGGCGGGGGGGGGGTCTTGAAACTGATTAAAATTGTTTCCATTATTTGTAATGGGAAATATAGATTCGGAATTCAACCGATTCGCTTCTCGAACCGCCTTCTGGAACAGATTGTGGTCAAAATCAAGGTTTGACTGTATTTTTGCTATTCTTGTTAAAATCACACTTACATGTGAACCGGAAATGACAATAATAACACGGTGAAAGCCAAATTGAGCAAATTGGCTATTTCAGAAGTCTGTGTCAAACTGGTAGCCCTTTGCCTTAATCAGTACCCAGGAAGTAGTTCTCGGTTTAAAAAAAGGTTGGTGACCCCTGGTCTAGTAGTATACTAACCGGCTTGCCTGCTAATATTAGCGCCTCTCTTCATTTCCGTGGAGCAGCGAGGCAGCTGGAACTTCAGGGAATCTTGTGGTCGGGAATTTGGCGCTTCGGAAGGATTGTGACAAACTGGAGGACGTCGTCAACAAAATGGTGACCAAAATATTGGAATTCAGTGGAACACAAGCATGTTTTGGTCTAACGCGCGACTTCCTTTCAGGCAGCCATTGTCACCAAGATGGAGCGGCTGATGACATCCCAACGAGGACTGGTGGACCTGGAGGAATTTCAGTTCGGGGCCCAAGGAAGGAAAGTTCCGCTCTTCCACAGCTGGAATGCCAAAGAATTTGGTGAGGTTTCACTGGCTCCTCTCACAAACAATTCACGTGGATCCATATGTTGTATATTGTTGTAACGAGCGCCTTCTACGCAGCTAATCTGCTGAATCAGATGTGTGGAAGGGAAAATGGAAACGTGGAAACAGTGTTCAAAGAGGCAACGATGAGCCTTGCAGGGTGAAAAGCGCCACCCAATGGGCGATGTTTCAAATGATTTTCATGGGAAGGCTGTGTGAAAATTGCCATGGAAATGTCCAACAATGTAAATGTGGGAGGGGCTTCTAGAAAGGCCATGAAGGTCATTTAACACCCCCCCCCCCCCTCCCCAGCGTCCTCGAGCGGCGTCCTTCTGCAGTCGTTCACGTCAGAGCTGCGACTCAAGCGCGTCCTCCTCCAGGAAGTGGCTCACAACATGAACTCGGACCTCAGCCTGGTGTACATTTCGTGCTGGCTCCATCAGCCGCTGGTGCCGGCGCATGCCCGCCTAGCGCTGGAGGCGGTCCTGCTGGAGACGGGCCAGCGACACCTTCCCGGTTGACAATGGCTTTTATTGTGAAAACAGGAAACAAGACCAACGAGCGCTATCCAAACAGTCGTAAAAATAGTGCAGCTTTTCTCACATTTATCTACATATTGACAAGGCAAATATGAAAAAAAGTTTTTACAACAAGCTCATAAAAATCAATTTTTCTCAATCGATTGCTTTGTGGTCGTACTCGGAGGGCTACGACGCAAAGGAGAACATGAGAAATAAATAGGAACTAACGGGAGAGTTCCACAAGGTTGAGTTACAAAGTCGGCGTTTGGCTGTTTCGCCTGCTTTGTTTCAGACTCTTCTAGAACAAAACAAACTGAACGGCCAATCATAGACTTGGCCACAGAACCTTCCGGAACCAAGTTTGTGATTTGCTGTTTTGCTGCCTCGCTCCAGAAAGCTCCACAAAAAAAGTTCACGATTAGCCACTCAGCTGCTCCTTTTCTGAAGATTCTGCAACAAAGTCCACAGTTGGCTATTTGGCTTGTTTTGTTCCAGAGGTTTCACGAACAAAATTCAAGAGTGAGACAAAGCCGGCGAGATGGCCGCTTTGTTCCAGGAACATTTGAAACAAAATCTGCCTTTGGCCAATCTGCCTTGCTTTCTTCCACACCTGGAGAGAACCTTCTGGATCAAAAGCAAGCCTGACTGTCAACTGCAGACTTTGTTCAGGAAGGTTCCAAGACAAGGTCCACGATTTGCAAATCAGCTGCTTGCTTTCTTCCGAGATGGTCCGTAATTGTCCGTCCGACTTGTTACCGGAGCCTTACAGAATAAAGCACGCCAGATGGCCGATGGCAGAATTCATAGCAAAGTCTGCAGTTGGGCACCGAGCCACTTTGTGTTTCAGGAGGTTCCAAAACAAAGGCCACCTTTGGCCCTTCAGCTTGCTTTGCTGGGGTCGCCCGATTCGATACCCAGCAGGGCCTGCACCGCCTCCAGGGGGACCCCCTCTGGAGTCTGGATGTGCATGGTGGTTCCATCCGGCCCGTTGACAATGACGATACCGTCCGCATCGCTCAGGCCATCCGTCTCGATGTAGATCTCCTGGCCCTCCTGCACCAGACATGTCTCCGGAAGCTTCTCGGGTTCCTGGGCCGGTACTACCGGAGCCGGGCTTTCTGTTGCTGGCGGGGGCACTGGAGCCTCTGTTGCCTGCCGCTCAGCGGTAGTCACCTCCATGGGTGTGGCAGCCGCAGGAGCCTGGGCGGGACCGGCGGAGCTGAAGAAGCAAATAAGATGAGTGCTGAGGTACAAGCTGAATTCATTCCATCACCTCCAACTCAAATTGCTTTCATCTCAAATCAACTTTCCTCAAAAACAATGCAAATGATCTCAAATCGCTCAAGCCCCCCAAACTACACCAAAAATGTTTTGTAATGTGTCTTGTAATTTTAAAAAGAAAAAGGACTGTATTGTAAAAACTTTACACCAGTGGTTCCCAAACTTTTTCTGGCTAGCGCCCCCTTGGCTCCCCAGTGAATTCCTACTACATAGACTTCGGACTGGCGCCCCCTTACCGCCCCCTTGAACTTCTGACTTCGACTTTGGACTTGGACCAGGGGGGCGGTACCGCCCACTTTGGGAACCACTGCTTTACACAATACCATTCTTTGCTTTAGGGTCGAACTGATTAATCGGAATATTAGTTGTATTAATTATAACTTAAAACCGCTTTTTAAATTATTGGCTTTTCAGAATTTTATTCCAACAAAATGGGCATATGATTGAAAAAAAAAATCCTTATTTTGGTCATTAAATTTTGAGTCTACATTGTCTCTGCTTGGGTGGCTGATGTGAAGTTTGCCACTGCCCTCTCATGCATCCACACCGCAACATGGAGATTTCTATCTCAAGTATCCAAATTTGTGCTGCATTTGTGATGCTAAACATGAAAATTTGCTTATTGGCCAATTTGCTTGATGTCAAGTGTGCCTTCATCATTTCCCTTTTGGACTTTAACACAACATTTTCATTAAAGGCAACTCTTGAAGTTGTGTGTGTGTGGGTGGGTGTCTGCTTGAATGTTGCACGCAGGCACGTTCGTAACAGGCATTTTGACATGTGTCATGTTTGGGAGTTGTTGCTGTGGGAGCTTCACTCACGGTTTGGGTTCGGTGGGAAGCAGTGGCGTTGCCGACGTTGGTGTCACGGGGGCCAGCGAGGTGGCCACAGGGGCGGTGGAGCTTGCAGCTTGTGTGATGGGTCAGAGGTCAATATTTGAACTTGGCAACAATCCGCCAGTCACTCCCCCTTTTATAGGCTTACCTGCAATCTCGATGCCGTTGTGCTGCAGAGGAACGCTGTTCTCCATCTTGAAGCGCTTGGACGGTGGCAGCATCTTGGAGTTCTGGGGAAGCACAGGCAAAGTTTCGGAGCTGGACGGGCTCAAGCGGGGATGGGCCGAGCAGCACACTGGAGCTTACCTCCATGTAGCGGCTACTTTTGTTGCTCACCCCGGATGCTGAAGCTGTGCCGGGGAGAACTTTCATCCGATTGACCTCGTCAAGGATGCCCAGAGAGCGCGCCACCTAGTGGCGCAGATGGGCCGCATCAGAAATCAAAGCGCAGGCAACCACTTTCTCGCTGTGGGCTCGACTACTAAATGTTGCGTAGCCAGAGTAAAGCCTAAAATGGCCACGTCCATTCAATTAGACAGATTTCCCGTATTTTTGGGACCGTGCTTTCTTGAGACGCTTTAGCCAGACCGGTTTCCTCGTGCCAAACAGGCTTATCACAGTTCATGCTACGAGGTCAAAGTGCATTTTCAAATCTGTGTGAACACCCTTACACTGTCTTCCATGACTTAGTTTTAGCATGTACCAAATTGCATGTTGCTGCATGAGACTTTTTCAGGTCCTCCACAAGTTCTCACCTCAATGTTCCTGACCTCCAGCGGCACGGCGACTCCTTGCGGTGCGGCGATGTAATCCTGTGCGGCCTGCCTCACTTGCGCCTGCAGTGACTCAAACTCGCGGTAAACATCTGGAAAGTGAGTACGAGGCGGACCCGTCCGTTCCACCTGCAATACGCAGAGATGCCATTTTTGCCGTGAATGTGCCAAACAACCTTTACTTTGAGGCCTAAACCTTGACTCGGTCTTCACATTTACTGCATGACTAGACAGAGTGCCGACTCTAGGTCGCTCGCTGTGTGTTTCTTAGTTAAACATCTGCAAATTGTTCATTTTACCATCGCCACATTTTGTTTGTTCCGCTGCTAAGAACTCCAGGATGGAAGCTGTTATCAAACTTTTGTTGATGAAAGGAAGTGAGTCTTGCTTGTCTTTTATTGTCAAGGCCAGCAAGCCAGGTTCTGCGGCGGTCCCACATGGGGGTGAAGACTCCAAGTGGAGTGTGCGTTTTGTGTTCCTACCTTGGCCAGCAGCATCTCCCACACGCTCAAGACTTTGGTGAGACGGGGAAGAACAATGTCCATCAGCTCCTCGTCCTCGCACTGATCCACCAGCTGCAGACAGACAAAGCGGCTGTCATGGAAACGCACGGAAGACGCTTCCGAAGCGAGCGAAAATGGCGCCAACCTCCTGCAGTCGCTCCCGTCTCCTCTCAGCTTGCAGCTCAGCGCTCACAGTGCCGCCGACTTGCTTGGGGGGCCGTCCAGGGCGTCCTCGCCGGCCCATGAGACTGAGCCCGCCTGACACCTGAACGAATTTCTGTCCATGTCGATTTGTAAGCCACCTGCTTTTTATTGAAATATCTTTACCTTTCATAGGACTCCTACCTTGGGTGGCACCCCCAGGGAACGGCCCCGCCCACGCCCCCTCCCTCGTCCGCGGGGCCTGCCCGGACCACGGTGGTGGACGCCCCTAAATCCTCCGGCAGAGGCCGCCGGACCCGGCTCCTGAGGCAACGAGACAGTTGGCTTATTAGCCAGCGGAGGTAACCAAACCATCGGCGAGATGATTAGCATGTCATGTTCATTAGCAGTCAGCTATGCACACAAGAGTACAAGGAGTTGAATAGCATGTCGCGCTCATAAAAACAAAACTCTGAGTTAATGAGCACCATACTTTGTCGGTTGCCGTGACAGCGGATTTCTCCTCAGTCTCCTCTTCCGTGGCGGCATTCGGCATTGTCGCAGCTGTCATTTCCGTGGTGACCATCCGCACTTGCCCATCATCAGGATCGGTTTGCGGCGGTACATCACCGGCCAGCTCAGGTTCTCCGTGGCTGGGGTTGAGCTTGTAGTGGCGGTTGAGTCCTCCCAGTCCGATGTAGGCCTTGTCACAGGTCTGGCAAGGGTGGGCCCTGGACTTGTGGCTGTAGGTCAGCGAGGTGTCGGCGTCTCGGGTGCCGTCCTTTCGTTCCTCATCCTCCGTGCTCATGTCCGAGTAGTCATCTGAGTCGGACTGGTGGCTCTCGGCCAGGTCCTCTGTCTTTATGAACTTATAGTCTTTGGCTTTATACTTAGGCGGTCTTGAGACCCGGCCCGACCTGGTCTGCACCTTGACCGCCTTCTTATCTTTCTTCTTCTGCTTCCTCACCTTTTCTTTGTCTCGATCCTTGACTGTAGTGGAGGCGACCGGGGCTGGTGGGCCTGCTCCAGGTGGGCTGGCCTGCACTGGCAGGGCAGCAGTCTGTTTGACCGGAGACTTACTGGGGGATGATGCAGTGCCGTTGGCGGGGGGTTTCAGCAGAGACACGTTGGCCAGTTTAACAATGGGGGTGGCGGCGGGCGGCGTCTTGGCGGCGGACGCGGGGGCTGGCAGCTTATGGACCACTGGGAGCAAAGATCCCACCACAGGGGCGGGACTCTGGAGAAGCAACTGGATGGGGGCGTCGCCCAAGTTCTGCTGCAAGAATAACTGCTGGCCTTGCTGAGCCACCATCGGCTGGATGTGGATGATCTGAGTGGTGCCATTGGTCGACAGGGTCACCTGCGGTTGATTGACAGACTGACTGATGTGCTGCTGGGATGTGGGGCGTGGCTTCACTTCCTGTTTGGGAGGAGCCTGAATCTGGATCCTGACTGGTTCGGGCTGCGGGCATGAAAGGAACATTAACATCGCATGCCATCGTAGGCGGTCAAACGAGTGCAATTGTGAGAAAAGATGACACGTTTCCTGGAGAGAAGTTTGAACAGCTCGAAAAGAGCCACTGATGCTCAACTCGAGCCATGTGGAGAGTCAGCATCACTCTCAAGGTGTCTCTTAGTTGCATATGACATATTTTTTTCCAAAAAAGCACATTTCCTCTGCTTTTGGGCCAGACACTGGAATTTTCTGATTATCAAAGTGTAGAGAAAGCCAGAAACAAACTAGGAACAAAGTGTTGAAAATAGGGAGTGACCTATACTTTGTTTTGGTAGGTTCAGTCATGTCGTTATGTATTGTGTGTTTACCTTGGATTGAGTCAAGTGGACAGTGCTTGCGCTGCTTCCGCCACCCTGCAACGCAGCCTGCTGGGCAACGGTCTTAAGATGCTGGGAGGCATTCTGGACCTGGATTACTTGTTTTACCGCCTGCTGCTGAGGCTGGACCTGGACGAGCTGCTTCACCGCCTGCTGCACTACTTGCTGTGGTGTGTGGACCTGGACTACTTGTTTGACCGCCTGCTGTGGGGTCTGGACCTGGACTATTTTCTGGACAGGCTGCTGTGGGATCTGGACCTGCTGCTGGCTCTTGCCGCTCACCTGGCTAATGACCTGCTGCAGCTGGCTGGGATTGAGAGCCACGCTGTGGACGAGGCTGCTCTTTACAACCTGGCTCTGCTGGAGCAGCTGGACGGCCTCGCTGTCGGACACTTGAACCACCTGCTGCTTGCTGAGCTGCTCCAGCAGAGCCTGTTGCTCCTCAGCGGTCAGCCCAGAGCCCTCCATGAGGCTGCCGTCCGGCTGCACGTAGATGATTGTGGTGTTGCTCATGTCTGCGGCCAAGCTGGACAACTCGTCCACCAGGATGCTTTGTTCTCCCTGTAAAAAGTCCACCAGCTGAGACTCCCCGACCGCGGGGGCAGCAGCGGAGACTCCCTCGGGCAGGTCCACGGGACGGTCGCTCTGCTCGCCGGAGACCGCGGGCGAGCTTTCCTCGCGCTCTTCGACCGTCGCCGCGGGGGTACTCTCGGTCGGATCGGTGCTCGGGGCGACGGTTTGCGGCAGAGTGGCATTCTCGGGCTGTGTGGAGTCCGCGGCGTGGGTCTGAGCTGGGGAGCAAGAGGGTTCGGCGGCTGTTATTGTTCTCCCGGACCCGCTCTCATCCTCGTTGTCCGCCATTTTGGCTGCGCGGCTGCTGCTAGCTAAACCGCTAACAGGAATCCAGTTTGCGCCTTAAAGTAAATGCGATCGTAACGCTACACGACTAAATCAATCGACGCGCGCAGAGAATATGTGCGTGTTTGGAAGTCAAATGCCTTACTGATACGAAGAACAACATGAACCCTAAAGGAGAAAAAACAGGGAGCAGATGACCGAACCTTAGAGGAGTTTTGAGCTAGCCTAGCTTAGCCTTCGCCTAGCCGCTTCAGGCGAGAAGCGAAATGTCCGGACTGGATTCTGGGGCGAACTTCCACTCTGTATTGCAATACACCCCCCTTTCATTGCGGGTTTATGTGTTTTTACTTTTACCAATTAAAAAGAAATGACAAAAAATAGCATATGTCAACCCATTGAATGTATTTTCACGTAAAGCTTTTAACACAATTTCATAACGGTGCCCAAAAAAATCGATTATCGATTATTTTGATGTTGCTGTATCAAAAAGTGTCTGAGCTTTTTGCTGGAGTGGCTTTAGTTTTTATATTATTGAGTCGGAAACGCCACTTTTTGGTTTATTGAATCCAGGTTTTCTATTAAGCCCATTTTCCTTTCATTCAAGTCTTTCGACGTAATTTCATCCCGGTTGAATGTGGACATAATTACATAAAACAACACATGACACCTTAAAGTCTAGATTGATCTGCTCAATTGTAATCAAATCGCATACATTTAGACTGAAAAATTACAAAGAACAAAAACACAATAGCGCATAGGGATGACGACACACACCAGATGGCGGGTAGCGGGTGACGGACGCATTTAGATGACGACAACAATATGACGTTTGCCAGACTGACAGGGCGATGTCGCCTCTGTTTACCATCCACCAGCTGCTGGGATGAATAACATCTGGACGCACAACCGAACGACGCGTTCCACGCGACATTAGACTGAGTGTGACATTTTGTTCCGTTGTCAATGTTGTTACCTCGCCATGCTATTGCTCGGCCGTTAGCTTAGCTTGTGCTCGGACAGGCTCGCTCAAAACAGAAGTGTGTGTGTGTGTGTACGTGCGTGTGTGTACATGTGTGTACGTGCTTGCTCGCCTGCCTTCCTGCGTGCGTGCGTCAGTTTTAATTCAACGCTCCATTGTGTTTGTCTTGGTTTTGAAATTTAAACAAAATTTCCAATAGTTTTGGTATCATATTGTTGCAGTGACAGTGTATTTCTAAAGAATGTAGCTGTTTATTGAACACTTGTAAATATGGCTTTGGGATCAGAAATGAAATTGTTCTTCCTCCACAGAACGGAAACATGGAGAGCCAGCCATCCGTGTTGAGGGAATTCAGCCCACTCCAGCACCTGCTGAACGCCATCCCAGCCAAAGTAAAACACCTGTGCACATATTTTACACGATGAGGCCATGAGTAAAGTGGCATAGAGTGGACTTTACCTAGTCGCTGGGAGAGGGGAAATCCGTCCTTAACTGGAATGAAATGCATTGGGGGAATGAGAAATAGAGAAAACAAACCAGAAACAACAAATCTAAATAATATTGATATATTGACAAAAAAAAAAAAAAAACTCTGCGCCAAACCGTGAGTATGGCGGAGTCGACTGGACAAGAACTAATGTACAATCTATGTACAGGGCACAGAAGCATTAGCAGCGTTGTAAATTGTGTCTGCAGGTTCAGCGGGGATTCCGCTCGGTGGTGGTCTACCTGACGGCGGTAGACAGCAGCCGCGACTTTGTGGCGGTGGGCAGCAGCATCGGCATGTTGTATCTCTACTGCCGTCGCCTTGCTCACATGAACAAGTACAGCCTGGAGGTGGCGCTCTTTTTCGTCTTCCTGTCTGGTGCGCTCCGATCCATCCGCTCTTTTAAACAAGTGCATGTGTTCAGGGAAAGTGCGACGCCATCACGGCCGTGAAGCTGCTGAGTTGCTTCGACGACTTGGTCGCCGTGGGAACGGCCTCAGGCCGAGTGGCCGTCTTCCAGTTGGTGTCACCGTTGCCGGGACGCAACAAGCAGGTGAGCTGCGTGCCCCGAAGCCGCACACTGGGATTTCACTTGCGTGAAATGATGTGATCAGTTTGCACGTGTTTGCGTGTGCGTACAGCTGCGGCGCTTCGACGTGGTGGGCCTCCACAAAGGCACGGTGACGTCTTTGGCGTGGAGCACCAACGGCATGAAACTTTTCTCGGGGGACGACAAAGGCCGCGTGGTCTTCTCCGCTCTGGACCTCGATCAGGTGACACCGCAAGGCCGCCACGTTGACACCAAGCGCCACACATGGGGGTCTTCGGTCACATGATTTTATCTTTTTTTTGTTTCACAAATCAACACTGTTGCTCGTCCTCCACATGCAGTTTGTTATTTGTGTGAATCAAGCTAAAGGTATGGCAAATTTAGTGTTCGTTTCCTGCCAAGTAGTGATGCTCGTATTCCGCCTGGCATCTGGCGACGTGACGCACGCCGTACACGTGTCTTTCCAGGCCACATGCACGCCAGTGCTCTTGTTGGAGGAACCGGGTGGCGTCGTGCAGCTGGACTACAGTCACCAGGTTCTCCTGGTGTCTACGCAGCAACGCTCGCTGCTATACTGCACGCACACTCAGCAGATCCAGCAGCTCGGTGCCACACCCAGGAAGAGGTGAGGGTCACGTGTTGCACGCTGCGTGAACAGGATGCGGTGTGTGTGTGTCTGTGTGTGTGTGTGTGTGTGTGTGTGTGTGTGTGCGCGTGTGTGTGTGTGTGTGTGTGTGTACGTTTGTGTGCGTGCTTCTGCCTGGCTCCCTGCCTCTCTCCCTCCCTCCTCTGGGAGTTGCACACAAGTCACACAAGTCATGAAGTCTCAAGTAACCCTCAAGTGTCACTCGGGGCTCTACTGGAATTTTTGCAGTTTTGCTATGATTGACTGTGTGTTGTCATTTTTGGGGGGGGGACAGTAAACGTGCGTACGTGTTTGTGTCAGTAGTGGAAGGTTCGGGGCCTGCTTCCTGCCGGCTCTTTGCAAGCAGAGTGACCTTCAAGTGTTCGCAGCCCGACCGGGACTTCGACTGTGGAGGTCAGATGTGTCGGGTCATGTGGTGGACACCAGACTGCTCAAAGCGTTCTTCAACACTCCGGTACTTCCACCCAAGTTCAACTCGTACTTGCTATTGGACTTGTAGTGATTGCTATTGCTGGCGTCGGTATCAATTCATTGCCACCATTGCTGATATTGATTTTGATCATTTTGTGGTACTTGACTACCACTGCTGGCACTTTGGTACGTTTTGACTGGTACTTAGACCAGTTTCGACTGCTCGTACCCGTTCTGATACTTGATCTTGCTGGCATTTGACTGCTCCTGGTAATGACTAATGGGACCGCCGCCACTGCTTCTGCTCCATCTGCTGACACAAACACTTGAAATTGCTTTCGGTACCGCAACCGGTACTGTGACAAAAGTGCTCCTGCCGTTTTCACCGCCGGTGACTCTTTGTTTTGTCTTACTCGTTTGTCCGACAGATTCCCCACTTTGAGATCTTCCCCCGCCCTTGTCTGGTAGGGGCGTACCGTCCATCCGAGCGTCAGCTGGGTCTGCTCAGCTGCTTCCTCAAGGAAGGTTGGATCCTCAGCTGGAACGAATACAGCGTCTACGTGATGGACTGCATCAACCAGGTGCCGCCGTGTCATTGCTGACTTACGGGGGCCGTAAACGTAATCGGGCTCTCCCGCCGCTGCGTTCAGGTGCTGGTCGGCGCCTTGGAGAGCAGCGGGGACATAGTGTCGCTGTCCTGCTGTGACAACGAGATCTTCGTCCTGAAGGGAGACAGAGACCTCATTCGACTGTCGGACGGTCCGGAGGGCGTCTCGCATTCACCGTCCCACTACCCTGTGCGTCTGTCGTCGCCATTGACGCCGCAAGCCAACGCGGTCACGCCCACGGGTTGGGTGGAGACGGCTCAGCCGATCAGGACGGTGGCCATCATTGTGGAGGGCAGGGCCGGCCAGGGGGACGGGAGCCTCGCTGAGGAAGAGGAGGAAGCTGAAGAAGCGCAGGAGAAGGAGGAGGTGATGAGGACTCCATAATTTATTTGATGTGTGCCATTTATTTACACTATTTGAGTGAAGCTACTTCTGCATCTGCCAGATATTTTACTGGTACCAGTTCTGTATGCACCAGCTTTGCCTGCACCTGACGTAGCAAGCGTCCTGTGCTTTTTCTCAGGGCGCCGACATCCCGAGCAACTGCTCGCGTAGCCGCAGCAGCTCAGTCGCTTCTTGGGACAGTCTCCACCGAAACAATGCCGACTCCCGCCGCTACAGCGCTCCCCTGGGGCAGGAGGAGGTGTGGCAGGAGCTGGTGGTGAAAGCCGTCAAGGTGAAGAAGAAGAAGAGGCAACGACAAGGCAAGCGGAAGCACTGTAACAAATGCACCGCATGGCAGCCTTCCACACACGACAGTGAGCCAGCTCACAAAGCGACTCTTTGTTCTCTCTTGGCAGACAGCGGCGGTGGCAATCGCCTGTCCGAGAGCAGGTGCTCCGAGTCCATGTTTGTAATCCAGGACGGCAGCTGTTCTGACGGCGGCGGTGGGCCCTCTCTCCGGGATCTGGAACTTCCAAAACAGGACTCTCCAATGGAGAACGGGGACAGAACTGAGAAGGAGGATGAAGCTCAGGAGGAGGATTCCAGGTTTGCAGTTGACAGCAGCGCTCTCCACTTCCTGTTACCGTGACTGCCGTCTTACACCAGCTTCTCCTCAGCTGCTTGCCCTCGCAGAAGGAGACGGTGGTCCTCACCCCCAACGTGGACATGTTGCTGGAGTGCACCTTCTCCTACTTGCAGCGTGAAGGACAGGAGCGGCAGCCCACCGACAAACAGGATGAGAATTTCCTCAGTCCCGCCATGCAAGCGGAGGTTCAACAGGTGAGCGCTACCATATGTAGACTGTGGCACAGGGTTAAACACGTAGAAAACCATTGCTGTAACAAATGTCCGTGACAACTGTAGGAGGACGACTCTGCGCCACCCGCCGATGTGATGGACCAGACCGGAAATTCCGGACTCCCCGGCAAGAAGCCGAGCATGTCCAGTGATGACGAGGAGGGTGACATCTACCGCCACAGTCTTCCTGGCGCCGATGCGGAACACGGCGGCGCTGCTAAAAGTCAAATGGCTGATGAAGTGCTGCAGCGGAATGCTCGGAACGGACCTGGATGCAAAGCTGAGCAGGTGAGCCTTACAGAAAAAAAACATGACATGCATGGCTGTGAAGTGCAAAGACAGGTGGGGAAGCTGAAGACGGGACTCCCGCCATCCCCAACTGCCCACATAAAAAAAAATTGTCTTTCTAGCTGGCAGAAAGCTGGATGGGGTATTCTGGACCCGCATGTGGAATACTGAGTCTTCACGTGACTGACAGGTGTGTGCGTGTGTAGCTGCAAGTGCGTGTGCACGTGATGCAATGTTACGTGTGTGGACGGCAGGTACGTGTGGTGTTTGGACTTCAAGGGCGGACTCTACTGCAGCCTTCTGCCTGGAAGCAGCCTCCAGTGGCAGCGCTTTGAGGACAACATTCACCAGGTGGCGCTCTCTCCCTCAGGTGAGCCCAGCCCTTGCGTGAGCGCGTGTGTTAGCAGCGCTCAGCTAAACATAAGCGGCCTCGTGCTAGGTCACCTGTTGTGGAAGGTGGAGCAGAAGAGCATGACAGCATACGCCTGCGCCAAAGTCTCGGCGCATGGCAAGCGTCATTGGTACAAGGCGGCTAAGCAGACGGCCTACGTGGCCCTCGGCGATGACGCGGCCTGGATCGTGGGGACCAACGGGGACCTGTACCTCCAGACGGGTAACTTCCCGTCTTTGGCGTTGAGCATTTGGGCATCGCCTGAATCCGCTTCATCTCACCTTCTCGTCACGCTCGTTTGCGCCAGGCCTGAGTGTGGACCGGCCGTGCGCCCGCTCGGTGAAGGTGGACGTGCCATGCGTGTTCAGTCAGGTGTGCGCGCGGGGGGGCGTGGTCTGGGCCCTGAGCGAGCACAACGCTCTCTTCTACAGGGAAGGCCTTGATAGCTTCTGCGGCCTGGGTGACACCTGGAAGTACGACACCGTCAGGTAAAAAAAAAAAGACAACAAACGTATTTTGTTCTGCTCGCTGTACCATTACCCACGCGACGTCGACCTGCAGACGGTCATCGTGATGACTGCGATATTACCGCAATTATCTTAAAGCTGACGTTGCGTCGCTGAACTGCACGTGAGAGCATATCCAGTGCGCTCTGTTGTCTTCTGACAGCGAGGCTCAGGGCGTGGAGCTCATGTGCATCACGCTGGGCGAAGGTGGCACGGCCTGGGCGCTGGACATCAATGGGAGACTCTACTTCAGGACGGGTGTCTCCTCGCAGCGGCCGCAGGGCGACGACGACCACTGGTGGCAGGTATGCCGCGCCGCCTATGTAGGAGTTGGCCTGTCGCAACTTTGATGACAGAGCTGGATAAGGTGGTATGTGATGGTGCGTTTGTAATGCGGTGTCCCTCAGGTCAGCATTTCCGACTATGTGGTCTTCGATCAAGGCAGCTTGTTCCAGACGCTCCTGAGCGCCACGCAAAGTGTCGCCACGGTGACAAAGGCACCGGTGGAGCGGGTGGTGGCCTTCTTGTCTCAGTACTCGCAGCGCCAGCCCAGCCTGGTTAGCGCCAACGCGGGCGGCGTCTGGGTGGCATCTGGACGCAACCGGTTGCACTTGGCACGCAGCGGCCTGGTGGGAACTTTCTGGCAGAACCTCGTGCCCAGAGGGACTGTGGCGGCCACCAGGTGGAGCTCCATTACCTCCTCGGCCCTGCCCCACAAAGACGGTGAGGCCTGGACTACACGCCACTCATAGCAACACACAAAGAACAACATCACTCGATGGCGTGCACAACAAAGTTTCTCACTAACACACAATAGCGCACACAAAGTCGCTCGCACTGATTGACAGCCAGCGGGTGCATTTCAGGTGCCTTTCTGTGGTTGGCTCAGAGCAAGAAGGATCTGTTCTGCGTGTGGGACCAGGATGGAGAACTTCGCCCGTCCACGGTCACGCTGCCACCAGAGGTCACTCCCCTTTTCCCGAGGATGTTCTGCACTTGCGCCTATACTGTCCTCATGTTCTGCCGCCGTTCTCGCCGCCAGGTGGAGCTGACCCAGCTGTCGGCTTGCCGCGACGCCCTCTGGGGACTGGACGTCCACGGCCGGGTCTTCATCCGCACCCTGTCTTCGTCGTGTCCCACCGGTCTCCACTGGACCTCGCTGGACCTCAATCAGCTTGGTACGTATTGTCGTCCCGATAAGTTCCCGCCATCTTTGCTGGCCGTAGATGACTTTTTTGGCTGTTACCACAACACATGTTGTCTTTTACAGCTCATTTTTGTTTTTCTTTAGTTTTTACCGTACCCATAGCAATGTCGTCGTCATCATCATATATATGGTTATGCAGATACCTGGCATGAATATAGAAATTGGATTCTGTCCACATCGCCCAGCCCTAGTATGTGTGTCTGACTTCATTGGACACACTGATGTTTAGTCACTTATTACCTACCAGGCAGAAATCGTCATAGAGCTATCTCATCACCTTTGCTTCAGTTCATTTAACGACAATAAAAATCATGTGGGTAGATTGACGCACGCACACACACACACACACACACACACACACACACACACGCACACACAAACGTACACACACCTGGCTGTTCCATGTCACATGAACAGCTGAATGTTGCATAACAAGCTCTATCAGTTCTGTTTTTAGTTGTGGCCCTTCTCACTATCAGCGAGCGCATGACTGCAAGTCACACGTTCCACCGCTTGTTTATGTCGCCCCAAGACTGTGACAGTGACGCAGGCGCAAGGTCAGCTTTCAGCCCCCAGATGGTTGGAGCCCGTTGATCTTTGGAAGATATTTGACGTGACCGAACAAGCCTGTTAACCTTCTAACGCAGGGGTCACCAACACGGTGCCCGCGGGCACCAGGTTGCCCGTGAGGACCGCATGAGTCGCCCGCAGGACTGTTCTAAAATTAGCTCAAATAGCGCCACTTGTCAGTGAGCTGCAGCTATTTATTTTACAGTCAAACCTTGGTTTTCGAACGTCCTGGTTCTCGAACAAATCGGAATTTGAACAAAAAATTCCAGATTGTTTTGCTTCGGTTGTCAAACAAAATTCGGTGGTTGAACCTCGCGAGATGAGCCGGGAAGACCCGAGAAAACCCGACCGCGCGGCCCTGATGCCGACTGACTCCGTTCGTTGTTATTGTATTTTCGTTACTTTGAGGATTGTATTAACCCCTAATCATGCCTCCAAAGAAAGCAAGTGGGAGCAGTAAAGCCATCCTAAAACACAAAGACGCTCTTAAAGCAAAGCGAGAGTCAGCGCCCGCCGCGCTGCGGTTGCGCGATCGGACCAAATTAAGCTCCCTGCGCACTAAGGTCCATTAAAATTTTGGAAAGTACATCAGGACTTTAAAAATATTTTCTAAATTTCAGCGACGGCTCTGTCACAATAATGCGACCAGCGCGGTGCCGTTGCGCAGTGAGCGACGCGCTACGGTTGCGCGTTCGGCGGGCGGTGCGCTGCAGTTGTGCGATCAGACAAATATGCGCAAATGAAAAAATGCTTAAAGGCGTTTTTGTTTTTTTTTTTGGTCTTGAAACGGATTTAAAAAATTTCCATTATTTGTAATGGGAAAAATAGATTCGGAACTCAACCGATTCGCTTCTCGAACCGCCTTCTAGAATGGATTGTGGTAAGAAACCAAGGTTTAACTGTATTTTTGCTATTCTTGTTAAAATCACATTTACATGTGAACTGCAAATGACAATAATAACACATAGTGAAAGCCAAATTGAGCAAATTGGCTATTTGAGAAGTATGTGTCAAACTGGTAGCCCTTTGCCTTAATCAGTACCCAGGAAGTAGCTCTCGGTTTAAGAAAGGTTGGTGACCCCTGTTCTAACGTTTGCTAACACAGCTATGTCTCTGGCTGACTGACAGACATGATCTAGCTGAGTGTTTTCTAACTTTTATTGAACCGAAGGATATGCTGTATTTTCCATTCAAAAAATCTCTAGGCACACCATTAAATATAATGTATATATTTTTAGTTTAATTAAGTGAACACTATAATTTACTGTTAGTAAACATTAGCTAATATCCCATTTAGAGACTAACATTTTGTAAGGGCCTGATAGAGTTTAACAGTTGCTAATGGATCTGTGACTTGCTAACATTTTCTGATTTGTGTGTTATGAGCTAAAATTGGTTAGCATGCCATTAGTACTAAGGTACCTCTCATAAGCTAACACACATCCCATGTTAACAATATGTCTGTTCCGAGCTCCCATAGGATTGCATGCCCGTTATGTGCTAATTATTACCAGCTAACATTGCCTAATATGTTAGTTCCTTGCTAATGTGTCTGTGACATCCTACCGTTTCCTATCATGCCTGTTATGAGCTAATATAACCGTTACAAGCTAACAAATGCGGTACATTTAACCTCCATCGTTTTATTTCTATCCACTTAACGGATTGCTGTGATGTGGAGTTAACGTTTTCTGTTGTTAACATTTTGAGCGACCTGTGCTGATTAGTGAGTATGAAGTCGTCAAAGGTTAGTGGGGCAGCTTTGAAATATGAGTCTGTTCTCCCAAAAACAGACTGACCTGGAATCTGCTCTGAAAGTGCAGATGCTCTTGCTGCACTCATTTTCCACCTTAGCCTTGAACTCTGGATTCACATCTTTGGCTCGATAGCACACGTCCACTATTGTATGCATGCAAGTATTGTGTGTGTTCGAGACAGGAAGTGTACGTTTGGTGAGCATCAGCTGCGGCAGCCAGAACGTTTGGGCTCTCGACAGTCGAGGACTGGTCTACTTCCGCGTCGGAACCCAACCGCTGAACCCTAACATGATGCTTCCTGCTTGGATACACATAGAACCCCCTGTCCAGGTAACACACATTAAAACTTTTCCAACCAGTCTTGTCAATCCATATCTGGAGCCACTTGTCCAAGAGTGCCTCTCCAGGTAACATTTTTTAGGACTGGCTACAGATGTACCACAGATCTAAAACCACCAGAGTAGATGACACACACACCTAGTACTACAAATCCAGAATGCCCACGCATGTAGGCGCTTGTCCAGGTAATCGTGTTCCTTGCAGCCCGTTGGAGTCCAGCTTGTTAGTATCGAGACAAGTCCAAACGATTGCCATCTGTGGGCCGTGGACAATAGAGGTGCCGTCTTTGTTCGGATGGGACTCAGCGATGAGATGCCTGTTGGGACAGATTGGGACCTCGTGCCAGGTCTGTTCTCAACTCAGCTTGTATATGATTCTTTGTCCGAACCTCAACTGTCTGTCTGTACTTCAGGTCTGAGCGTCAATCAGCTGGTTCTCAGTTGTCGGACAGTTTGGGTCCGATGTGTCAATGGAGACTTGGCTCGACGTTACGGCGTCTCTGATAGAAACCCAGCTGGGGACTACTGGAAGAAGATACCAGGAAATGCCAACTGGTTGACTGGTAAGTGTGGTTTTGTACTTTTCTACTTGGTCTTCTTGGTCTCTAAGGTGCTTAGCAAATTTTTATTGCTTTTGTCCTCGGTTCTTACGAGGGTGGCAAAATTCTGTGAAATGTCGAAGTCGAAAGTTCTCCATAGGAATTAATGGACATTTATAATAATAAACTGCATTTACATTTTCCAGTTAACACCTGTTGTCACTGTACCACAAGGCAGTATCTATTTCCAAATTGCCCACATGAACTTTTCATGGAAAATTTTCACCCTGGATCTTTCAAGGCGGTCTCCTCGCTCTTTTCGTATGTCCTGGCAGTCACTCCTGACGACGACCTGTGGGCGGTGACTGGGATTGGCGGACTGGCCCGCCGGATGACAAAGCGCCTTCCACAAACGTCCCGACGTCCCACGCCTTCCGGCGGCGACGATGTTGACGACGAGTGGGAACTCCTCTGACTTGTGTAAGATAATTGTCACTTTTTTCTAACACCTTGTGGAATGACACTGACCTGGCGGCTGACATTATTTCCTAGCAAGTGTGATGTTCCTTCACATTACAAGGATGAACTTTAAGGCCAAGCAATGGCTTGAACTTGGTCAAACTATTTCCAAACTGGGCCAACGGATGTCAAAGATGGCCTCTGATCAACTGTACGTGTAGTACTGTACAACTAAGACAAGTATGACACCCAGATTGTGTTTTGAAGGGCTCTAAATGATGGTGGAAAAACTCTAGTGGGAACAGGAACTAATCCCTCACTCACCTGTGGTGGAATTAGATTCTCGCAGAAACTCTTGACACCAGTGGATGGATGGACACAAGTGATATTTAGTGCCACTGTGTTCGAGAACTAAGGGGGATAAGGAATCTTCCACCTTACGATATTCCTTGTGATGAACTTCATACACACTCGACAGATTTGATTTTGGTACTCACTGGGACTCAGACATATGCCCTGGACTTTAGTCAATTGTGAAGGCCAAGTCAAGTTTATCCATATAGCCCTAAATCACAGAAATGTCTCCTGCAGTTGACATATATTATTGACACGCTCTAATCTTAACCCCCAGGAGGGCAAGGATGTCCGTTGGTTTCTTGGAGAAACTGCTGAGTCCAGCTTCAGTTGAGTGGCCTTCATTTTATTACGCAATCAAAACACAAAAATATACATGCACTCATTGTCCAAACTCAAGGATCTGAACTATTTACCTTGTCACAAAACACCACAGTATGTTTTCACAGTAACAGAATATCTAGTCTAGCTCATCAGGTGGCTACTGGGAAGCAGGTAGCTGACTCATTTGACCAGGGACAGACTAAGCTAAAGTCGTGACATCCTGAAGCGATAGTATTTGACAGGGCCAGACCGGTCAACCAACCAAATATGTCCTGTGGACACATCCGCTGACATCAGCTGACATGACTAACCAGTCTGGAGAACTTTGATATTTTCTGGCAGACTTGACAGACTTGACTCTTAAGTTGCACTTTACTGTACTGTGTGTTGATTGGTTGGAAACTCACCCATGAACATATTAAACACAAAGCTGTTGACTCCAGTGTCAGTTGAGTGTACTTCACCTTAATACACAATCAAACTCAAAAATGTACATGGGCTCATGGTCTGGAGTCGTGGATCATAGCTCCTAGATCCTTGACATCACAAACACTATCATGCTTCAGTCTATTTCCACGGTAAGGGAAAGTCCAATCTCAATTCACGGTGCGGTTGCAGGAAAGTGGGCAACAGGCTCATTTGACCTGGGACAGCCTGGGCTATGGTCCTGAGAGCCTGAAGCAGAAGTGGCGGCGGAGCTGAACCGCTCAACCAGCCAAACACATTCCGCCCCAGGAGGCTTTGCCATCTCTGCGGTTCATCCCGCAGGCGACACAGTGCCACCGGTTCCGGTGCAAAAAGCAAAAGCAGCTCCAAGCAGTGCTGGGCATCGCGTCGCTCGGCCCCACTAGATGCGGCGAGTCGCAGTAGTGCCGCATCCAAAGCATTCGGCCGTGCTCCGTGCGCCAGGAGAAGCAGCAAACAGTCAGCCCGTGACAGTTCCACTGCCAACTGCACCGGTGTCTTCCCTGCATCTGCTCCATGCGCACAGCCTCCGCAGCTGTTCAGGTACTCTTGACACCATCCTTCAGGCGCTGACTCCTTCACCAAGTCCACCATCAATCCCAGGATGGCGGTCCGGTTGTAACGCACCGCCACGTGCAGATGCACCGACCCGCTGCTTTGGCATATGCCACATTGTGACACGTGTAGTGCCTTGACAGAGAAACTGCGGAGGAGATAGCGTGCATAGTCCTGGTGGTCGTGCACCAGCGCGTACATAAGTGCATCTCCGGGCGAGAAGGCGCGCGGGTGGCCGTCATCCCACAGGAACACCTCCATGCTGCGCATATCCTCCAACAGCCACGCTGGAAGTTGGTCCCGCACTGCGCAGTAGAAGGCGAAGGCGGTACGCTCACAGTGTCGCTGGGATGGGGACAGCGTGGAAGGATGCGGTGGAGATGAGAGCAGCCAGGGCATGATGGTGCCACCACACTTTGAGGAAGAAACCTGGGTCTGTGTTGTGAGCTTCTGTGGTGGCCGTGTCACTCCAACAGGCGTCCCTGCAGCCTTGGGACATTTATAGTCTACAGGCGCTCCACCTTTCCCTCGGCATAGGGGCGTTGTGTGAGCAGGGGCGGAGTGTGATTTAGCAGGGTGTGGGAGGAGTGTTACGCTTCTGCGTTTTGCAATCAGACTCACTTGCCCTCAGATACCTCCAATTCAGGGTGTTTGTCTGGGGGCTCGAGAGAGGGGCGGTAGTAAGTGCATATCGACCATTGCAGGCATAGCAAACTCTTACACCACGACGTGACTGATTATCGCGCCGGACACGGAGGCGCAACATTACGCGAACACGTAACAACCTACAAGTGTCTTTCGTTTCAATAAACGTTTATTTAGTTAAATTAAAAGTAGCCGTTAAGGGTTAACCCTTAACGGCTACTTTTAATTTGAACAGCACTTGTTCGTTCAATGTTTCCCCGCCCTCTAAATTATAATAATGTAACTGTTTTATGAAATAAATATTTTCACCTGCTCGTAACCAGCGTCAACTTTCTTAGACCAATTCAGGGTGTTTGTTTGGGGGCTCGAGAGAGGGGCGGTACTAAGTGCATATCGACCATTCCATTGCAGGCATAGCAAACTCTTACACCACGACGTGACTGATTATCGCGCCGGACACGGAGGCGCAACATTACGCGAACACGTAACAACCTACAAGTGTCTTTCGTTTCAATAAACGTTTATTTAGTTAAATTAAAAGTAGCCGTTAAGGGTTAACCCTTAACGGCTACTTTTGATTTGAACAGCACTTGTTCGTTCAATGTTTCCCCGTCCTCTAAATTATAATAATGTAACTGTTTTATGAAATAAATATTTTCACCTGCTCGTAACCAGCGTCAACTTTCTTAGACGTCTTTTGTTTCATATTTTTGTTGTTGTCGGGGCACATCTAGCGCTTGCAGTACGCAATTGCATCATGCGAGTAATCAAACAGAGTGAGTAATATGTATATTACAGTTGCCTTTAATGGAAACATTTTGAAATGTTTTGTTAAATGTGCGGAGGTTTTCGTGGCTTTTTTATTTGTCCTTTTGGTGAGTGACCGTGACAACCTGTTTTAGTTGCTTCATAGGCCTTGTGTCTTGTAAGGAAAAAAAACGTATTACGAGTATTGAACAGTAAATCAGAAACCTCGATCAAGACTAACTGGGACGTTCCTAAAATAAATTAGTAATTGGTTAAAATCATAGGGTCTACATAATATTCCTGTTCATGTTAAAACCGAAACAAGGCTTGGCTTTATTCAACTACAAATTCTTCTTCGTCTACTTCCGGCCTTAACTTCCGGTTCTACTTTACTCCAGTTAGTTACTCGCTCACTTTTTTCTCTCTCTTTTAAGCCTTGCTATTGTGGCGAGGCTCAGAGGAGTCGCGTCCAAGTCGGCCTACTTCTTCCAGGCGTAGCCGCTCAGCGTCGGTCACGTCCGGCCCATGGCGCCCATGCTCGACAGGAACGCGGAGGCGGCGGCGGTAGCGGGCAAGAGGCGAGGTCGCGGCCCCGGAGCGGCGGTCAGCATCGGCGGGAAGAGTGTGTCCGGTAATGGAATCAGCAGCCGGGGCTGCTGGGAAGATGGAAGTTCAGGCTGCAGTAGTGACGACGAGAACGGTGAGTAGCCTCGGTCCGAGCCCCCGGAAGAATAAAAAGTAAAACTAGCTCACGTTTACCACATTTAAAGTTTCTTGTGATCATATTTTGGGGGTGTGCAGGTGGAGGGATGCGGGTCGGATCGCAATATCAAGCCGTGGTTCCGGAGTTTGACCCGGGTAAGAAAGTCAAGCTTGGATGGGGGAGCCTCCAACAACCCACGCACACAAACATGGGCACGCTCGCACTTTAAACAATTCGTTGAATCGGTTACTAATAATTCACTGATTACTACACAATCGCCGAGTATTAAAAATAAAATAATAACTATAGTAAATGCCTATTGTTTATGTTGCACACCTAACAATAATGCAGAATGGTCAATGTGCTATTACAAGCTAATTTAACGCCAACAGTGCAGATGATGTACTTGTGAAATTTGCTAACATGTATCCAGTATTAATCCTTGCCTAGTACTGAACAATATGTTACCATTGCAGCTGGTACAGTTATATACAATCAATTCATCGTTTAGAGACCTTGACAATAAAGGAGACTTTGACTTTGACTTTTGTTTAACTTAAAAATGTCCAAATCCTCAGAAATTCCCCTTCTCAAAATGCAAACATTACTTTTAGTAGCAGTTTAAGTACTTTTTGTAAACTGTCAAAGCACAGTCATGATTTATCAATTAATTGTCAAACATAGAAATATGTCAAACACTCGAGCCAATGGTTGTCACTTCTGCCACCTAGCAGCCCATTAAAAAATTTCCGAGTTGCAGAACTCTTTTTTTTTTTTTTTTTTTTTTTTTTTTTTTTATCAGTGTCATTGATCAGTTGCGGCTTCGTAGATGAATTGTTGTCATCCCGTAGTGCGGGCCAGTAACCGCCCCGCCAAAGCGATGTTGGCTCCATCACTTGCCTCGTGTGTGTTTGCAGAGGTGGCGAAGGCGTGCCAGCTTTCTCATAGTGTGGGCTTGTTGGTGTGGAGTCCCAGCAACAGTGTTCAGCAGAGTCAACGTAAGACCACTCACTTCTTTTGGTTTTCACTCAGGCAGAGCAAAGTGACGCTCGCAGTATCATGCCGCCGGGGCTTCAAAATTCCAAGTGATTTTTGTTTGTTTGTTTTTCAGTTGACGAATACATCACCATTGCCAAAGACAAACATGGATACAACATGGAACAGGTCGGGCTTCACTGGTCGTCTGTCATAGTGGCTGTTGTGTTCCCTACCGACTGTCGCTTTAGCTTTTCAACTTGTGTGTGAAAATTGGAGTCGGGCGTTTTTGGCCTGTTGTGAAGAAATGGCAATCATTTGCCTCGGTGACCTTTTGGTAAGCATTGCGTTCTTGACGTCAGCGTCGTTCCTCTTTGTCAGGCCCTGGGCATGCTGTTCTGGCACCAGCATGACGTGGAGAAATCGCTGGCCGACCTGCCCAACTTTACGCCGTTTCCCGACGAGTGGACGGTGGAGGACCGCGTCCTGTTCGAGCAGGCCTTCAGCTTCCACGGGAAGAGCTTCCACCGCATCCAGCAGATGGTGGGCCACCTTAACGTCCGCCGCGTGGCCGGAGCGCCGCCAGCGCTCAACCTTCTGTCCGCTTCAGCTGCCCGACAAGTCCATGGCCAGCTTGGTGCGCTTTTACTACTCATGGAAGAAAAGCCGCAACAGAAGCAGCCTGATGGAGAGGCAGAGCCGCAAAGTCAAGCGAGAGCGAGACGACAGGTGAGCGAGCGGCGGTGGCTTTGACCTCACCCACATCAGACCGCAGCCCACGCTCAAAAACCATATGTCCGTGCCTTTCAGCGACGATGATGGTCAGGAACATCACGCCAGCGATCCCGAGTCCGGTCATGCTCAAGAAGACAGCAAGGAGGTCAGTTGAGTCTGCTCGCGGACACACGGCACATCTCATGTGTCCCTTTCCTTCCTGTTTTCAGGGAGCGGAGCGTTCTGAGCCGAAAGCTGCCGCGGGACTCAAAGTAAGAACGCGCAAAAATCTTGTCAGCAGTTCACACTGGCACGCATGCGCGCAACGAAAAGTATGCCAAGCATTATTTGCTCCCATTTACACATGAATGGCCCAAACCTTTGATAACCATCTGCAAAAATACAGCAGTATCTCTCAAAATGGCCTCTTGTGAAATATTTGGTTCAATAAAAACAGCAGTTGAATGCAATATTTTATTCTTAAAATTTAGACTACAGTATTTGGTACATTAAGGGTGTTTTCACACCTGGATCCTTTTAAAAGAACCAAAGTCAGGCCTCTTTAAGTGGACCAAAAAGTGGACCAAGAGGAAACAAACTCAGTTCTTTTTGTGTTCACATTGTGAGTGTATTTCAAAGAGGACCGAGTTCTCTTTCTGGTTCAGTTCAGCCTTGATGGGGCCTCAGTCCTCTTTCTGTTCACACTAGGTCCTCTAGAGCTCTCACACTCCCACTGCACTGCATTCTGGGTAGTTTTTGATATCCCCTGACTCCCTACTTCTTCGCATTTTATCTCGAGTAGCTAAATACTTTAGTTTTTTCACTTTTATTCTGCATTGTATAGAAGTTCTATCAAAACCGGCTGCTTTCATTCTCTCAGAAAATTCTTGAAATACTTTCGCATTACGGTGGGTCGTAGATAGTTGTGATTTAATGCTGTCGTCGTTCCAAATTTCCAAAAGACATTCCGTTTCGTCTTCTCCCCAAACTATGCCGCGTCCAGGTGCCGTGGCAGAACTTTGAACGGCACATGCTTCTCTACGTTTACTATTAGAACCACGGTCACGACCACGACTTGCTGCTGCCATACTTTGGATTCTCTGTTCTCTACAGTTTTGTTTTTGCGCCTGCAGTCACAAGACCAATCTACGGCAAGCCAAGGAGGTTACAATACAGTGCAAAAAGGCAAAGTGAACCCAGTGCGCTTTGTGTTCACAATGCACAGATTAGGTGAACCGTACCGTTGACATTTTAGCAAACCGTACTGAGACCAAGGTGGTCTCAGTACGGTTCGTTTTAAAGGGGTCTGAGTACGGTTGGCGTGTTCACATATGCACAAAAAATGCTGAGTCATCGATCTGAGTTCGTTTAGAGGGCTGAAAGGGACCAAGTGTGAAAACACCCAAAGAAACCTTAAGGTTTCCATTACAGTTTTTTTTTTTCTTCAAAATAAAAACAGCATTACCATTTCCATCACAATTGCAAGGCTTTGCAAGACTTTTTTGGCACCTTCAAGTACCGGTACTCGGTATCGGCCGGTGCTCGAATACTCGTACTCGGCCTGAAAAAACAACCACATAAGTGCTCCCACTGCGTTCGCAGTTGATGTTCTTTTCAGTTTGTCTCAAATGTCATCCCTATTGTCAGTCGTCAGGTGTCAAAGGTGCACACCGGGCCAAGACCCGCCCCCCCAGAGGAATGTTCCTGAAGCAGGAGGACGTGATCTCGCTGTCCAGCTCCTGCGCTCACAACGTCTTGCGCCAGCTGGACGTTCAACTGACCGCCGCCAAGCGACAGGTCGCCGCGGCCGGCTGTGTGTCTGAATGTGTGCGTGTGTAAATGTGGGTGCAAATGAGTGTGTGCACTTCAGGTCCAGAGCATCAAGCAGTCCAACAGCGCTCTCAAGGAGAAACTGGACTCCGGAGTGGACCAATTCCGACAACCTGAGGCAAGCACTGAATACAAACATGAATCATAGACAAAAACAATGCAGTTTTCACGGTGGCGCCTTGACTTGGAACCCTGATGAAACTTGTGAGGATGAAGATTTATGATGTCAAGATAATGACAGCTTGCGCATGCACATGTGTCACAGGTGAGCAGTAAAGTGAATGGTCGCTGGAGCTCGGATGAGCAGCTTCTGGCGGTTCAAGGTAAATGGCCTGATCTTGGGCTGCCTTTGCGACGCCCGCCTCTAATTGGCCCGCGTAATCGACAGCCATCAGGAAGTACGGGCGAGACTATCAGGCCATCTCAGACGTGATCGGCAACAAGTCGGTCGTGCAGGTAAAGAACTTCCTGGTCAACTACCGCCGCCGCTTCAACCTGGACCAGGTGCTGCAGGAGTGGGAGGCAGAGAATGGTGTGGAGGGTGAAACTGCACCCGACGACGACAAGATGGAGGTGGTGGGGCCCGGCGAGGAAGATGCAGGTGAGGGAGGGGGGGAGTGCCGCTCACATGACTGGACTCAGTTACTCTGAAGTCGCCAATCTCAGGGCTTTCCAAAAATTTAAAAGCCCACTTGACTTTGACTTAGAAAAAGGGTTGTAATAAGGTAATGGCAGAGCACTACTTTTGTCCAAGTCAAGCTCCTCAGCTCACTTCAACATGTCTCGATTCCATGGGTGGTGGTGCATGGCCATTCTTAGTTGGTGGAGTGATTTGTCTGGTTAATTCCGATAACGAATGAGACTCCGAGGCCCCCACCGGCCCTTGCACCAGCGTTCGGTGGACCGGTTCCTCCGGACGCGGGTCGCACTCTAGCGCCCTGGCTAACCTGTGCAAAGCGAGAGTGTCAAGAAGCCACCAGATGGGGGCAGCGCTGCATTGTCCAAATTAAGCCCCTCCTTTCACTTGAACATAGGCCCTTGACACCAAAATGCACAAGATGTCTAAAAATACTTCCTTTTGTCTAATTGAACAACTCCCATCAACATTGTTCCTTGGCAACAGTGTAGCACTGCCAAAGCACTACTTGTGTCTAACAGAATCTCCTCAACTCACTCCAGTCAAGATAGCCTAAGAAAAAAAAAGACTCTTAACCCCCCTTGGCTCTCTGTGCTCAACAGATGACCAGCTGACTCCGCCGCCCGCAGACCTTTGACCCCGTGTTAATGTGTGTGGATGTTTAACTGCACCCTCTAACTTTGCTTTTTTTTTTTTCTTGAAAAATTGTTTCAATTTCACTTGTGAAGTTTATCTGTTGCCATGGAAAAATTAATTTAGAACCTAAATGGAGCTGCCATAGTTTAATTAAATCAATCTGAAAGGAGCTCACTTTTCATTTTATTTTTATGGTGAGGTGTTTGAGCCAATCAGAACATCTCATGATATTTAATTGCCATTTTTAAAATAAAATAGCTGCCATAGTTTTACTCAATCTATCTACCGTTTGTTTGCAATCAATCAAAATGTGTTCTGATACCGTTATCTCAGTTGTTATCATGGTTACCTGGTTTGCCAATTTTGATTAAAGCTGCTGTACTTTGAAAAGCGGCTCACATCTGTACCAATTGTATGCAGCCAATCAGAATGTCTGCTGATGGGTACCTGAGGTCGATTCTCAAAATATGTTTTATAAACTAACAGGACCTGTTACAGTTTAAATAAATTGATACACAGCAGTTCGCCCTGAAAAAATGTAGCCAATTAGAATGTCTCCTTTTGATGTCACCATGGTTACCTGGTTAGAAACATTGATCATGTTTAGTATTCTCATATCAAGGGCTGGCCTTGATATGAGAATATTACACAAGATAAATATTAATTTGTGTGTTGACGCGTGATATCATCTGTTGCCACGGGATCCCCATTTTGCTTGATATATTTTTTTTATGAACTAAAAGGACTTGTGGTTTTATTAAAGCAACCTGATCAGTAGCTTTGCTCAATGATGACAATTGCAGCCAATCACAAGGTCTCCTAATGACATCACCACCAGGCGATGGCTATGGTTAGAAATATTTATTTGAAAACTACTGAAATAGAAATAAATGAGCAAAATAATTGAAACATTTGTCATTACATTATCTACAAATAAATGTAAAAAAACGAAACATGAAAAGACACCGAGCGCGAGCAATCGAAAGGCGGACGGCGCCCCCTGGAGGCGGCAATCGTGGGGGATTTCCTGGGCGGAAGCGGCGGAGGGGGTTTCCACTAGTGACCCGAGCACTGTCCCTAGCCGCAGTGCCCCCGACGCAGCTGCCGGAGCTCCTAACCTGTTCCCGGTAATCCCCGGCCCAGCATAGGAAAAGAGCGACGAGGAGAGCAGAGGAAGCCTCGGACGTGGACCATGAGGGGGCGAGCGGCAGGTCGGCGGTTCGAGTCCCCCGGAAAGGCGCCGAGGAGCGGCTGAGCTGATTCATGTGAGTCGGCACAACAGCGGCTCGTACCTTCGTTTGCGTTTGGTTCTTTTTGGGGTTGAATGTGACGTGGGTGTCATGCACGTCGTGGGCTGCCAAGTTTGCGCGTGAAGTCTTTTCCACGTTCAATGAGCTTGAAATGGGAGAAGAGAAGCCGCGGATGCTAACCGCGTTAGCATGAGCAGCAGCCAGTAAACAGAAGCCCCCAGACGTGATCAATCGAACTCAGAGCAAATCGAAATCAAGACGCACCATGGAAAGAAAGCACATCGTCGGAGCGTTTATTCCACAGCCTCTTTCCCTCATAACTATGTACGAGTACGCCTTTTGTTCTCACGAGTAATACAATAAAGTAGTTGAACGACTGTCTTACGTTTTTCCCACTGTCACGTTTTGCTTACTAGTACCTAATTAAAACCTATTTGCATACTGCTATGCTCACTGAGTAGGCTTGAATTAAAGGGCCCATATTATGTTTTTTTAAAGACTGAAAATGCAATAACTGTTTAATCGGCCGATTTAACTGACTAATTTAAAAAGTCAAAAGGATCTAATCTAATGGATAAAATTAGAGGTGTCAAAACTAATCGACTAATTGATGATCAAATGAGCCGGCAACTATTTTAATAATTGAGTACAGTAAACGTGTTGAGCTGCTGTTCAATATAAATTATCCAAATCCCCAGTTTTTTTGTTTTGTTTTAAATAACCAAAGATAATACAGCTTCTTTTGTGATCCCTTAACGCAGTGTCTCACAATCAGGAGTCCACGACCACATTGCTGGCGCTACGTGGGAGCATTTAATTATGTATCTTGTATTTAATGTTTAAATAGATATTTTACAATGTTTTAACAAATAGGTCAGCATCTCATCAGTAAAATAATTTTAAGTATATTAACCTGCATGAATTTAATTGTTGTGTGCGTGTGTGTGTGTGTGGGGGGGGGGGGCGTGCGTGCGTGTGTGTGGGGGTGCGTGCGCATGTGTGCGCACACCAGGTCATGTCAGCCGGACACAGCGTTGACGGGAGGGAGGTGCAGATTCCCCTCCAGCAGGTGGCGCCCTCCCTCATTCCGCCCCTGTCTGCGGCTCCTCCCATCACCCCGCCTCCCAACCGGCCTGCCAATCCCTGGCCTCCGAGCGACTCCTCGCAAGGTGATCGCCATGACGTCATTGCGCCGCCGCGACATTGTTGTCATGCTAAAGTGTATTTATGACAACATCGTAGGATACAATTGCGTATGGATGATTTCAACGTTATTCTGATGTGTGGATGATATCAACGTTTGGTATGCGTGCACGTGTGTTGCATTCAGGCGCACCAGCGGGCTTCATGCCCCTGGACGGCGGCTTCACGGATCACTTTGTGGATGTCCCCGAAGAGAAATATCTGTGCGAGTCCTGCCGGCTGGTCCTGTGTCAGCCCAGGCAGACCGAGTGCGGTCATCGCTTCTGCCAGACCTGCATTGCCCACATACTCAGGTGATAGATGCACACACAGGAGCAGCGTGTGTGTGTGCGTGTGAATGTGTGTGTGTGTGTGCGAATGTGTCTGTATGTGTGTGTGCGTGCGTGCACATGTGCGTGCGTATATATGTCTCTAACCGGGTGTGTCTCGCTCTGTCCTTCATGTGTGTGCTTGTGTGCGTTGCAGCCGTCCCAACCCTGTGTGTCCGGCCGACATGGAGCCGCTGTTCAACAACAAGGTGATCGCATGCACGCATGAATTGATCGATGAGTAATTGATATCGATGAATACGAATTGCCCTCGCCCCATAGTGCCAATCCGACCTCGGTCGACTGTTTTGTTTCAGATTTTCCGCGACGTTTGCTGCCATCGAGAAATCCTGGCGCTGAAGGTGTACTGCCGCGCCGAAGCCAAAGGCTGCCAGGAGCAGATGAGCCTGCAGCAGATGCCCGTGAGACCGGCGCTGTCCCTCCGCCGTTACCGTAGCGACGCGCCCGCCCACCAGCTCACCGCCTGCCAACCTTGTTGCCCGCAGGAGCACGCCAACGTGTGTCCCTTCTTTGAGGTGCCGTGCCCATTGGGCAAGTGCAAGGAGAGGATGATGAGGAAGGACATTCCCGATCACCTCAGCTGGAAGTGCAAACACAGAGAGAGCACCTGCGACTTTTGCCTCACCAAGATGCCGCTCACCGACTTGCAGGTAAACGCCGGCGACGCTGCGTTGAAGGGCTCGAACAAGCAATGGTCGCCCATCGCGGCTGTGCGTGAACCTGTCCTTTGTGTGTTTGTGCATAAGAAACACAAGGAGACGGTGTGCCCAGCCTTCCCGGTGTCGTGTCCGAACCTGTGCTCCTTCTCATCGCTGCCACGGAGCGAGGTAACAAAAAGTCGCTTCCTTGTCGTGTCGTGTTGTGTGTGTGTGTGTGTGTGTGTGTGTGTGTGTGTGTGTGTGTATGTGTGTGTGTGTGGGGGGGGGTATAGATAGATATATGTATACTTCATATATGTATGTATATATGTGTGTGTGTGTGTGTGTGTGTATTTCTATACTGCTTGTCCCCACGGGGTTCACGGGCGTGCTGGAGCCTATCCTAGCAGTCATCGGGCAGTAGGCGGGAGACACCCTGAACTGGTTGCCAGCCAATCACAGGGCATACAGAAATGAACAACCGTCCGCACTTGCACTCACACCGAAGGGCAATTAGGAGTGCTCAGTCGGCCTACCATGCTTGTTTTTGGGATGTGTGAGAAAACCAGAGTGCTCGGAAGAAACCCACGTGGACATGGGGAGAACATGCAAACTCTACACAGGGAGGGCCGGAGGTGGAATCGAACCTGCAGCCTCCTAAGTGTGAGGTGGGGTTAGGACATACATACACACACACAGTAATTCCTCGCTACATCGGGGTTCATTTATATCGCGGCTTCAGTACATTGCAGATTTCCCCCCCCAAAAAAATCAAAAATTCAAAATAAAAATTCAAAATTTATGAATTATGGCACCGAAGTTGCCCGCACGCCAGCAGAAGGCAGGGAGGGAACTGCAGTACGTACACTTGTACCTTGTTATAAAAAAAGTTGTTATAATAAGAGTTCTAAAAACAGATTTACAGTATTGTACCTTGTTACAATTTTCTTTTACAATAATAAAAGACTTCTAAAAACATGTTTACAGTATGTACACTTGTACCTTGTTAGTTACAATATAACTTATGTTATAATAAGAGTTCTGAAAACATATTTACAGTATGTATACTTTAGCTACATCTACATATGTTACACACCAGGGCTGTGGACTTGGTCGGATTTTTGCACCGAGTCCGAGTCCGGCCTCTTGACCACCGAGTCCGAGTCCGGCTGTCCATTTTTTCTGTTAATTCATGTGACTGCTTATTCTTTATTCAAGGCTAATTTAGATCAAAATCTACCAGAATGAACGCAACTGCTTTCACACTGGCTGGTTCGGCTTATATAGGATCCCTTGCTGAGAGCACGGACGTAAAAGTGAGGCGACGTTCCAATTGGACGTCGGATCGATAACATTTTCCCTGCCCTACCGGAGTTGTGCTAGTTCATAACGTAGATCACTCATGGCACGTAGTCAGAAATGTACGGTTGACAATTTAACCGATAGAAGTGGATACATTGGAACATAACCTACACTCTAATATATTATTTGACATGGTATTAAATGCGTGGCTTTACAAAAATAGTCATTGAAGCCCACCCTTAGCCCTGAGTGCCCTTGGAATATATTGAATGAACTTCGGAATATATTGAATGAACTTCGGAATATATTGAATGAACTTCGGAATATATTGAATGAACTTCGGAATATATTGAATGAATTTCGGAATATATTGAATGAACTTCGGAATATATTGAATGAATTTTGGAATATATTGAATGAATTTCGGAATATATTGAATGAACCTTGAATATATTGAATGAATTTCGGAATATATTGAATGAACTTCGGAATATATTGAATGAACTTCGGAATATATTGAATGAAACTTGACTGACGTCATCATTGCCGCCATCTTGTACATGCATTTCGTTGCTGCCGCAATTATGAACCAGTCAGCTCGCAATATCGTGTCAGCTATTCTTAGCAATGATGAAATTGTCAATGCACTGGCGAGTGCTTGTACCACCCAAAATCCCCCGGAGACACATGCCCAGCAATATAATACTTTGGACGAAGAAGTCCAGGCTGCTTTTAATCGGGGCGGTTTAATGTCAGACAATATTTTCACGGACCATATTCACGGCTCAATGTGCGGTGCCCTTTCTAGTGAACGGGCGTAGATTGTACAGGGGGGCTGTTGTGGGGCACTGCTGTGAGGTCGATGGCAAGCTGAGGTTGCGATGATTAACAGAAGCCTGGTCTGTTGTGCGCCCAGGTCTGCCCCGATTAAAAGCACCCTGGACTTCTTCGTCCAAAGCATGATATTGCTGGGCATGTGTCTCTGGGGGATTTTGGGTGGTACAAGCACTCGCCAGTGCATCGACAATGTCATCATTGCTAAGAATAGCTGACACGATATTGCGAGCTGACTGGTTCATAATTGCGGCAGCAACAAAATGCATGTACAAGATGGCAGCAATGATGACGTCAGTCAAGTTTCATTCAATATATTCCGAAATTCATTCAATATATTCCGAAATTCATTCAATATATTCCGAAATTCATTCAATATATTCAAGGTTCATTCAATATATTCAAGGTTCATTCAATATATTCCAAAGTTCATTCAATATATTCCGAAATTCATTCAATATATTCTGAAGTTCATTCAATATATTCAAGGTTCGTTCAATATATTCAAGGTTCATTCAATATATTCCGAAGTTCATTCAATATATTCCGAAGTTCATTCAATATATTCCGAAGTTCATTCAATATATTCAAGGTTCATTCAATATATTCAAGGTTCATTCAATATATTCCGAAGTTCATTCAATATATTCCGAAGTTCATTCAATATATTCAAGGTTCATTCAATATATTCCGAAGTTCATTCAATATATTCAAGGTTCATTCAATATATTCAAATATTAATTTCCTGAACGGCATGCCATACACACACATATATATATATATATATATATATATATATATATATATATATATATATATATATATATATATATATATATATATATATGTATATATATACAGGACTGTCTCAGAAAATTTGAATATTGTGATAAAGTTCTTCATTTTCTGTAATGCAATTAAAAAAACGAAAATGTCATACATTCTGGATTCCTTACAAATCAACTGAAATATTGCAAGCCTTTTATTATTTTAATATTGCTGAGTATGGCATACAGCTTAAGAAAACTGAAATATCTTATCTCAAAATATTAGAATATTTCCTCAGACCAAGTAAAAAAAAAAGATTATAACAGCAAAACAAAATCAAACATTTGAAAATGTCCATTAATGCACTCAGTACTTGGTCTGGAATCTTTTTATACGGATTACTGCATCAATGTGGCGTGGCATGGAGGCAATCAACCTGTGGCATTGCTGAGGTGTAATGGATGCCCGGGATGCTTCAATAGCGGCCTTTAGCTCATTTGCATTGTTGGGTCTGGTGTCTTTCAGCTTCTTCTTCACAATACCCCACAAATTCTCTATGGGGTTCAGGTCAGGAGAATTGGCAGGCCAATCGAGGACAGTAATGCCATGGTCAGTACACCATTTACTGATGGTTTTGGCACTGTGGGCAGGTGCCAGATCATGCTGGAAAATGAAATCATCATCTCCATAGAGCTTTTCAGCAGACGGATGCATGTAGTGTTTTAAAATCTGCATTAACTTTGGATTTGATGAAACAACACCATTAGCTGACATGGCTCCCCAAACCATCGCTGACTGTGGGAACTTCACACTGGATTTCAAGCAACTTGGATTTTGCTCCTCTCCAGCCTTTCTCCAGACTCTGGCGCCTTGACTTCCAAATGAAATACTAAACTTGCTTTCGTCTGAAAAGAGGACTTTGGACCACTCTGCAACTGTCCAGTGCTTCTTTTCCATAGCCCAAGTCAGACGCTTCAGAAATGGCTTGACAATGGGAATACGGCTATTGTAGGCCATTTCCCGGACACGTCTGTGAACAGTGGCTTTTGATATCTTGATACCTACTTGACTCTTTGAAGCTCCCCCAAATTCTGGAAGCGACTCTTCTTCACAATGCTGTTAAGGCTGCGGTCATCTCTCTTGGTTGTGCAGCGTTTCCTGCCACATTTCCCCCTTCCAACAGACTTTTAGTGGATGTGCTTTGAAACTGCACTCTGTGAACAGCTTGCTCTTTGAGACATTTCTTTTTGTTTCTTACCCTCCTTATGGAGGGTGTCAATGATGGTCCTCTGGACAGCAGTCAGGTCAGCAGTCTTCCCCATACTTGTGATTTAGTTTACTGAACCAAGCTGTGTGTTTTTCAAGGCTCAGGAAACCCTTGCAGGTGTTTCGAGTTAATTAGACAATTCAAGTGATTAGTTGAATACCCTACTAGTTTACTTTTTCATGATATTCTAATATTTTGAGATAGGATATTTGAGTTTTCTTAAGCTGTATGCCATAATCAGCAATATTAAAATAATAAAAGCCTTGCAATATTTCAGTTGATTTGCAATGAATCCAGAATATATGACATTTTTGTTTTTTTAATTGCATTACAGAAAATAAAGAACTTTATCACAATATTCTAATTTTCGGAGACAGTCTAGTACACACCTCTCATTTCTGCAATGTTTTAATTACCGTATTTTTCGCACCATAAGGCGCACTGGATTATAAGGTGCACCCTCATTTAATTTATTTTAGAAATTATTTCATATATAAGGCGCACCGGATTAAAAGGAGCATAAAATAGAAGCTATACTGCAACAAACTGAGGTTGACGAGGGTTGCGGTATGCATCCACTAGCCAATAACCAATGAGCCCTCAGTAAACAATCGCGTTTCTCAAACTATCTCCTATAAAAGTGATCGAAACCGACTAAAGTTCAATCTAGTTGTACTAAGTTCATCTTGTTTTTCCTTTTTTCAATCACTTTACTGGTTTCTTTTATATCAAACAAATTATTTTAGGTTCATTACCTGACATGTTTCGGCGGTTTCTTCCGCTTTCTTTTATATCAAACAAATTATTTTAGGTTCATTACCTGACATGTTTCGGCGGTTTCTTCCGCAGAAACAAAAATAATTTGTTTGATATAAAAGAAACCAGTGAAGTAAAGTTCAATCTAACACATTGGTACTGCTTACTTATGTTTCCCTTCCATATCGATCTGTAAATTTACTTGAAACATTAACGGAGCAGCCTATTTTGAAATGAAATAGCCTCGTGCATATAGCAGCTATCATTATAGCATTAGCCACCCGCAAACTCCCATGAGCCTCAGCTCGCAGACTCCCCATGAGCCTCAGCAAAGTGTCATGGCGGCCCCCTGTAAACAATCACGTTTCTCAAACTCTCTCCCATAAAAATGATCGGACTCAACTAAAGACTGATTTGACACATTGGTGCTGCTTATTTATGATTCCGTTGGATGTTGATCCGTAAACATACTCGAAAACATTAACGGAACAGCCTATTTTGAAATGAAATAGCTTTGCGGGTACAACAGCTATTCAGTGACGCCCCCTGACCACGGTTGCCATAATGCTGGGAAGCGATGCGACCTTTTAATTTACTAGTCGTACTAAAAAGTACTGAAACATTTTGGCAGAATGCTGTGTACAACCGGTATGGATCAACAAATTCATCAATTGCTCCATATATAAGGCGCTCTGCATTAGACACAGTGATTTTTTGAGTAAATTTTAAGTTTATAAGTGCGCCTAATAGTGCGGAAAATACGGTATATCTTGTCATGGGACAACACTGAAGAAATGACACTTTGATCCAATGTTAAGTAGTCACTGTAGAGCAGTGGTTCTGAACCTGGGTTGGATCGAACCTCAGGGGTTCGGTGAGTCGGCTTCAGGGGTTCGGCAGAGCTGCTATGACATTGTCACGCCCCCCGTCAGCGGATGGCCGAATACACCGGTAGCACCCCCCCCCCCCGTCCGTGGATGGCCGAATACACCGGTAGCTCCCCCCCATCCCCCCCTCCGTCCGCGTCCGAAGTGGACCTCGGTGCGCAGGGAGCTTAATTTTGTCCGATCGCGCCAGCCGCGCAACTGCACCGCGCATTATTGTAACAGAGCGCTCGCTTAAATTTAGAAAATATTTTTAAGATCCTAAAGGACTTTCCAAAATTCAAGTGGACCTCAGTGTGCAGGGAGCTTAATTTGGTCCGATTAATTATATATATAATTATATATATATATATATATATATATATATATATATATATATATATATAGGTGGTAGGTGGTAGAGAATGACCAAGCCAAGATCCTCTGGGACTTCCAGATCCAGACAGACAGAATGGTAATGGCGAACCAACCGGACATTGTGGTAGTGGACAAAGAGCAGAGGAAAGCCGTTGTGGTTGACATAGCCATCCCAAATGATGGTAACATTAGGAAAAAGGAACATGAGAAACTTGAGAAATATCAAGGGCTCAGAGAAGAGCTGGAGAAGACCTGGAGAGTTAAGACTTCAGTGGTACCTGTGGTCATTGGAGCACTAGGGGCAGTAACCCCCAAACTGGAGGAGTGGCTCAAACAGATCCCAGGAAAAACATCTGACATCTCAGTCCAGAAAAGTGCAGTACTAGGAACAGCAAAGATACTGCGTAGAACCCTCAAGCTCCCAGGCCTCTGGTAGAGGACCCGAGCTTGAAGGGAAAAAGATACCACCCACGGGGGGTGAGGAAAAAGTTTTTATATATATATATATATATATATATATATATATATATATATATATCTGTCAGGTTCAAAATCAGCAAAAGGATCAGCAGACAAAACCAGTGAGGCAGAATGTTGAGTCTTTTCTCGCGAGGAGTGCAACCAGACTTACAGCAGTCCGACTACACTAAAGATCTGTCACACCCCTCGCTCTTTTTATTTTGGGATGCCTTACCCACAATGTGAGACTAGCCCCTAACAGGTGGGGGGGAAAGCATGGCCTAGTCTCATGAGAAACAAAAAAGAGCGCAAGGACAAAATGCTATGTGAAACAAGTACTCACAAGACGTCATGAGAAACAAAAGAGCGCAAGGACAAAATGCTGTGTGAAACAAGTAGTCACAGACAAGACGTCATGACAAAATGTTACGTGAAACAAGTAGTCACAGACAGGACGCCATGAGAAAGGAGTGCAAGGACAAAATGCCATGTGCAGACATCAACAAAATGGATTGAGCTATCAGCAGCTTTCTTGGATTCCCAGAGGTGTAGAAGGTCAGGAAGCTCCAGACAGCATCGTTTGACTTGTTGTGAACTGGTGGACGTCTGCAAGGCGAAACAGCAAGCATTCTGCGCAATAATTTTAGTAATAAGTACTTATTAGGGAACGCATGATAACATATATATACAATTTATCTAACAATTCCCCCCTGTTTTATCATAAGTTCTCGGAGACCAACCCATCACCCATATGGCCACTTCAAAAAGATTTTCAGCCAAGGGATCACATTTCGCAGGAACCAACTTACACACTATATATATATATATATATATATATATATATATATATATATATATATATATATATATATATATATATATATATATATATATATATATATATATATATATATATATATATATATATATATAAATTGAGCACTCAAAATTACCCGTGCTGTGAGGAGCTGCGCCCCACAGTCATTATTAATGCGCAATGAATAGCTTCTGCTATGGAAGCTCGTCTGAGGACGACCAAGAGAGAGAGAGAGAAATTACCCGTAGGCGTGAGTGCGGATGGTTGTTCGTCTCTGTGTGCCCTGCGATTGGCTGGCTACAGATTCAGGGTGTCCCCCGCCTACCGCCCGATGACTGCTGGGATAGGCTCCAGCATGCCCGCGACCCCCGTGGGGACAAGCGGTACAGAAAATGGATGGATGGAGGTTTCTTTGTTTGCTGTATGCGTCTTGGCCACAAGGAGCAGTACAACATGTACAGCACAATTACAGTAGATTTGTTGATGAATCAATAAAGAAGATGTGACATTAAGCTAATAAGTAATAATAATAAGTAATAATGAGTTGTTTTTTGCTGAGGATAAAGAATATACGCCCAGAAGTATTGTTGAATGCCATCTGCACGTGTTACTGTCAAGCTTAGAATTACTCCAATCATTTATGCTAATTTTGTCAGCCTGTCAATAGCGCTTTGCATTGCGTGTTAGCACTGATCTAGCAGCCTTTCTTGAATGTAACTTTGGTTAAATACACAATGTTCTACTCTCTGTTTTGAGTTGAGTCTAACACCAATTTTGAGCAGTCGCGTTACTCCCGCCGCTGGACCTGTGTGCATCCGTTCGTATACTGATGTGTGTGTGGGGGGTTTTGCCAGCTGGCCAGTCACCAGCATGAGTGTCCCAAAGCTCAGGTCAGCTGCCCCTTCCAGCGCTATGGTTGCATGTACAAGGTAATTCCACCTCCGTCGCCATCTTGTTTTGTACCTACCCTGCTGCTGTTGATTAAAAGCCTGCGTGTGCATGCGCAGGCGCTGAGTCCGGAGGTCCGACAACACGAAGCCACGTGTGCCGCTGAGCACCTGAGGATGATGATGCTCAAGAACATCTCCCTGGAAAGCAAGGTGGCATCTTCGGCATCATCCTCATCTTCATCTTTACAATGAAGGATACTTCATGCGCACACGTCTGAATCTGCTCGTGTCTTTGGCCACATGTCCATATCTCGTACGCATCGTCTGCACGTGTGTAGGTGGAGGAGGTGAAGGCCGAGTTGATGGACAAGCGCAAAGCCGTCCCTCTCGTGAGTTCCCGTCTTTCCGAGGCTGAGAAGCACAACGGCGAGCTGAGGGACAAACACAGACACATGGAACAAAAGGTGGCCTCCATGCAGGTCGGCACACACACACACACACACGAGCATGCACAAACACATGCACATACGCAGCTCTACAAGGATTTCAGTGACACATATTTCCACTAAAGTAGCAAATGACATGTTTGCGAGTTGATCTAGAAATCATAGCTGTCTCCCCATGTGAAAACTACATCCAGTCAACCAAGAAGTAGTTACTGTGCTGTTTGGTGATATGGTGAGCACCACACCAAACATGGACCGGATGACTAAGGCTTAGCACGTCATAAAGCTTAGCAGCACCTACGACGTCGCTCCATCTGTCACGTTTTCATTGAGCCCAGCATGCCCTCTCTCGGCGCCTGTCTTTGTAGAAGGTGATGAGCACCCACTCCGAGAAGCTTCTGGAAGTGGAGCTGGAGCTGCGTTCTCTGGCCTCGCTGCGGGACGAGCTGGACAAGGTCCGCCTGTCGTTGGACGCCGTTCGTGCCAGGCTGGGCGTGCTGGAGCAGGGAGGACGCTCCCCTGCAGGAAGCGTCACCCTCGGTAGGCACCGGCCGACAAACTGCGACTCGGACACAAAAGCGGGCATGCTAAAGTGGTTTGTGACACAGGCGTGTGTTTGCGTGCAGCCTCGCTGGAGACGCAACAGAATCGGCAGGGCGACATGCTGAGCGTTCACGACATCCGTCTGGCCGACATGGACCTTCGCTTCCAGGTGCTGGAGACAGCCAGCTACAACGGGACGCTCATCTGGAAGATCCGTGACTACAAGCGTCGGAAACAGGAAGCGGTGGCGGCCAAGACTCTGTCGCTCTACTCGCAGCCCTTCTACACAGGATACTTTGGCTACAAGATGTGTGCCCGCGTCTACCTGAACGGCGACGGCATGGGCAAGGGCACGCACCTGTCGCTCTTCTTCGTGGTCATGCGTGGCGAGTATGACGCACTCCTGCCGTGGCCGTTCAAACAGAAGGTAGTGTCGCTACGTGGGGGACAAATATTTGGTGATTCGAGCGCTGGTCTAGTCAAGTCAATTCCAGTGACAGCTTGGCAGATCGTGAACAATTCTTCCAAAGCAGGCTTTGAGCTATTTTTTTTTTTTATTTCATCTGCCACATAGCTTTAATGGCTTAATGCTGACAAATAATCCTAAACGCCATTGGTATGCTAATGGTTAGCATCACTCGCCGTGGGTTTTGCAGCTATTTGAACACTACTGCATCAAGCTCGTGATTATCGATTATCATGTCGCATGCGTCAGGTGACCCTGATGCTGATGGACCAGGGTCCAGCGCGCAAGCACCTGGTGGACGCCTTCAAGCCGGACCCAAACAGCAGCAGCTTCCGCCGTCCCGCTGCCGAGATGAACATCGCCTCCGGGTGTCCGCTCTTCGTCTCCCAGAGTGTCTTGGAGTCGGCCAGCTACACCAAGGACGACACCATCTTCATTAAGGTGCGACACACCCACCGCAATGCATGACTTTAAATGTGATTGGTTCATTTGAAAAACAGAGCCGCACTCTCAGGTGAGGGTGTGCACACATGTGCAACTACGTTATTTCACATCTATCTCCCTGGTCAGAAAACTTTATTTTCCAATTGCTATGTAAAGGTTGTATGTCACAGGAAGAAAGCAAATGATTTCTCGTGGTCTTTTTTTTTTTTTTTTTTTTAACTTTATCACCAAAAGATGGCACTTGACTTTTGATATCCACATGGTATTGTGTGTTGTTAGGTTACTGTGGATACTTCTGACCTTCCTGATCCATGATCGTGCCGTGCGACTCGGACACACCCACCCGGCGGCAACGGGAGAGGAACCCCGTCCAGGCGCCCAATGGCGGAAGGGCGTGTCTTCTTCTTCTGATTGGCTGCATGTTTGCGTGCATTTGTGCACGTGTGAGGCACCACATAACCGCGGCGATGACTCTTGTGAGGCCGTCGCGGTTGCTGCTAGTTATTGATGCTGTGCATCAAGCTTGACTTCCTGTTTGGCAAGGCATACTGGGAAATCGACGGCAGGAGCTGAGGAAAGTTGTGTCACATCGGCGAGTCGCGCCGACGCCAAACGTGTGGAGGTGGACCTGAACATGGAAGTCAAACGTGTGGACGTTCCGCCGTGCCCCCGCTGACTTCTTCCATAGGATTGTTCACTCCACGAATGTGATTCAAAGGAAAGACGTGTAAGTGTTGTTTTTGTGGTCGATAACGGGAATAAAGGAAATTCCATTGCAAGCACTCCTTTATTTCCTTCTGTTTCCGCAGTGCGTTTTCATGGAGTGCAATTCCAAATCTGATAAACAATGACGTTTGTTTGACAGTGTTCAATCTATACCTCATTTAAGTCGTCTGCAGTATTTGGAAGGAGCAGTTCAGGAAACGTGGAATTCAAACTAGAGCTCAAATCATCTCAATATGGAATCATCAGATGGAAAACTAGTTTCATAATGAAATGTGGCATTCAAAGTTTTGGAAACATGGCATTGAAATATCTGGCGCTTGGATTTGAAATTAGATTGAAATGTGGTGGACATTTTTTTTAATTCAAATCATGAGATTCAAGTAAGACAAACCATGGAATTGAAAATTTGAATTGGAAATTTATTGCAACATGGAATTAAAGTCACTGAGGGATTCCGATTGTTAAAATTGAGTCATGGAAACATCACATGGAATTAAAATACTCACGATGTGGATTTAGATTAATATTGAAACAAATGAAAGGTATCAAGAGATGAAATTTAAGATATGATTTGTATCAATGTCATCAAATTAAATTAAAACAAAAGATGCGGGTAAAAGTCAATTAAAATAATGGAAGCATGTAGTAGGAATGCTTCATGATTTTAATGTTTAAGTCCTACAGTTACTGAAAACTGAGGCATGGAATTAAAGTATTGTGGAATTAGTTTAATACAGTAAAACTTGGGAAAACAAGGAATTAAAAGTCAGTTTGGCACATGAATTAAAATTATGGCAAATTGAATTGGAATTATGGACTTCAAATACAACAAAACTGAAAGTCTTTTAAATTTGACATGTACGTATCCATGTAAGGCAACTGAAAATACATTCCCATTAAATTAGCTCATAGCATTAAAAGTAATGAATTCATTAAATCAGATGGAAAGATGCAATGAAAAGTGCTGGAAATTTTCAGTAAAAACAATTGCATACGGGAGGGGGTGGGGGCTCGAACAATACACTGCTTCCACTGACGAGGGAAACGCCAATGATTGTCGCCTTCCTCCCGTCCAGCAGGTAGCGACCATGCGCCCGAAGCTGAGCAAATACGAAGAATTGACGGCAGCTGTAGAAGAAGAAACTAGACGTGATTGCAAAGTATGTAATCTATTGTTGCTAGTAGACGTTTCCATTTGTGCTGCTCCAAATCAACTAATTTCCATTCTTCAAAAATTCCATTCTTCAAATTTCCATTCTTCTTGTTGGTTTGAATTCAAAAGGTTGACGAATTGTCTCCATCGCTGCTGTACTCCGGTGAGTTGAATTAACTTGGACAGTTTGTACGTGAGTAAACAAGCTAACAACAAATTATACAAGGAGGCGACATTATACATCTTATATTTTGTTTTTGAAGACAACGTTTGTTTCATCTCTATAGACAAAGTGGGACTCGTTGATAATTTAATGATTTTAAATTAAGACGGGACGCCCACTTGTAAAGTCTACCATCCTCAACATCCGGTTATTTTGTGCTGTTTCCGAGGTAAACGAGGGAGGCACCATTTTGTTTGGACCGTTCCATATAACAGACTGCACTTCACCGGGGCTCGTGTAGTCTCGCCCTCTTTGAAACTCATGTAGTCCCAGTTAAGACCCTCAAGCATTTTATTTGATATTCTAAATTATAGTTCTCATGATGTTTTGCTGGCATCAAACAAATAAATCTGTAGGTTCCCAAGAACACAGTTTTAATATATCCAGCATGCAACTTCACATACACCGACTGCCATTAACTATCACCCTTCTCGTCGTCCAAAACACCGTAACATTTCTTATACTCGCTAGAGTTAACTGTGTGTGTACTTCAGGTACCATAGAAATTTCCATGTATTACATCTCCCCCTTTTAAAGTCATAACATGCTTTCAGTACAGACTCTATAACTAAAATCCCTCGACTTACTCCATGCATCTAAATCAATCCTATTACTTATGTCGAGTTTAAGTCCAGAGCAGATAAATGTAACCATTTCCTTTTCATATTCTGGAAAAAATGTTTCAAAACATATTTTCAATCAATCATTTTTCTCACATCAACAATGTTCTCATAAATCCAGTCTGTTGGCTGTTTTACTCACTCTTCCTGAACGAGTGATGGTGACCGTCTCTCGAGTGGGTGAGACAGATGATCCAGTGGCAGGTGTCTCTACCTGGCTAGGATTCATACTCACATCTGTCCCAAAGTCACCAGTCCCTTCAGCTGTGAATTGTTGTGGAAGCCTGTCATTATCCGAAGATAATGTAGGTGCTTTCTGTGGATGACGTCTGTTCCGTCTATACTGTCCTCCATCAGTAGACTCCACCAAGTAGGACCTTGGAGTAGAGCTGGCTTGTACCACCGTACCTGGGGTTGTCCATTGTCTCTCATCATCCAGTTTCATGAGGACCTTGTCCCCTGGACTCAGCTGCGGAATATTCCTCACTCCATTTCTGCGGTTGTAGTAATAAACTTGCATTTGCTTAGCAGCTGCATCCCTTCGTCGAACTTTGTCTTTGTCCAGCCATCCTGGATCTAGGTTCATGGACAAGGTTGGAAGAGTTGTTCTGATCTTTCGACCCATCAGCAGCTCAGCAGGACTCGCTCCCGTGGATGATGATGGTGTAGCTCTGTATGTCATCAAGGCCAGGAAAGGATTTTCCTGTTTAAGAATAGCTTTTGCTACCTGCACAAATTCCGGGAGCACTTGTTATCCCAAATGGGAGGCTTCAAAAGGCGTACCTCCCAAATGGCGTAATGAAAGTGGTCAGTTTGCAGCTTTCCTCATGCAATGGGATCTGTCTGTCCATTAGTTTGAGCATAATGTGGACTAGATGTCAAATGGATAAAGTCATATTCTTTACTGAACTGCCTGAACTCCTCTGACACTAATTGACGTCCATTATCGTTAACTAACACTTCTGGAATACCATAGCGTGCAAATATGGCTTTCAGCTTACCAATGACTTGCTTGCTTGTGATCAACGGCACATGTAAAATCACAATGTACCTTGAATAGTAGTCAGTCACTACCAAATATGACTGCTTCCTATGCTCACACAGATCTATGCCTACCTTTTGCCAAGGCCTGGATGATAACTCACTTGGCATTAAAGGCTCTTTTCTCTGTGTAGCTCTGTTTTCTCTGCAAAAGTTACATTGAATTACGTTTGTCTTGATGTCCTGTGAGATTCTCGGCCACCATACTGACTGATTAGCTCTTTCTCTACATTTTACCAACCCTTGGTGCCCATCATGAATCTTGTCTAAGATCTCATTCCTCATTGATTTGGGAATAACAATACGATTTCCTCTGGTGACTAGTCCTTCTACCAGTGGCAGTTCTCCTCTCACTTGGTAAAATTCTTTCAGTGACTCCGGTACCTGCTTCTCATACTCATGCCACCCCCTTTTTATAAACTCTTTCACCAGCTGAAGGTGGGAGTCCTCAGCCGTGTGTTCTTTTATCTCTTCCATTCTTTGTGGGGTAGCTAGGAGATACCTCAAGATGGAGTCAACGTGTGCAGCAACATCATCATTGTATGTATCATCACCCTCACCTTGAATAGGGCCTCTGGAAAGAGCGTCTGCCACAACTAGTGTTTTTCCCGGAGCATATACAGCTTCTGCATTAAATCACATCAATCTCATGAGAAGCCTCTGACATCTTATGGAAACGTTATCCAAGTCTTTGCTGTTCATGAGTGGTACTAAGGGCTTGTGTGCATTGCGTTTCAGCATCTCTGAGTGTCCTGGAACAATATGCAACAGGTTTCCAATCCTCACCTTGTTGTTGAAGCAGAACTGCACCCAGCCCATAACTGCTGGCATCGGCTGACACCACTGGTTGCATCATGCAAGATGAGTACAGGTGCTGACGTTAAAGCCATCTTCAAATTTGGAAGGCTGACTGTTGCACGGGCCCCCACTGCCATTCAACTGTCCCTTTGAGCAGCCCATACAGTGGTTGACCTCTGGTGGATAAGTTTGGGATGAACATGGCCACGTAGTTCACCATTCCCAAGAACCTCTTGAGCTCTGACACATTTTGAGGTTGTGGAAAGTTATTAATGCCAGCTATTCTTTTCCGATCAGGTCTGACACCATTCTCATCGAAAACGTGTCCCAGAAAACAAATCTGCCGCTGTTTAAACTTGCACTTGGCTTTGTTTAATTTAAGACCTGATTCCTCAATCCTCTTCAGAACCTGCTCCAGACGTCTGTCATGGACCTCCTCGGTTTCACCATGAACAAGGATGTCATCCATGTAGACTTCAGTTTCATCTAACCCCTGCAGGGTCTCTGCCATTTTCCGTTGGAAAATTTCGGGAGCACTTGTTATCCCAAACGGGAGTCTTCGAAAGGCGTACCTGCCAAATGGCGTAATGAAGGTGGTTAGTTTGCAGCTTTCCTCATCCAATGGGATCTGATAAAACCCACTTGCAGCATCCAATAACGAGAACACCTTTGAACCTGAGAGCCTTGGCATAATTTCCTCGACTGTTAGCAGCACATACGTTTCACGCTTTACGGCTCAATTCAATTTTCTCAAATCTGCACAACATCGAACCTCCTTTTTATTTGCCTTTAGGACTGGAACCATGGCAGCACACCACTCTGTAGGCTCTGTTACCTTCTCTATGATGCCTTCTGTTTCAAGTCGGTGTAGCTCCTTTTTCACTAGCGGTACTAGTGGCAGTGGTACTCATCTTGCACAATGGACTGCATAAGGCTGTGCATCCTCATTTAGTATGATTTTCACAGGTTCCGTCTTTAATAGGTCTTCACTTGGTCTACTCTTTGAACGAGACCCATTTCCACAGCTTCTCGCTGGCTGAGCAGACTACAGCAGTTACCTTTCATTACATACACAGGAAAAGTGTATTCTTTACCCTTGTATACTGTTTTGGCTGTGAACCACCCCCTACATCTGAGCCACCCGCCTGGACCGACAAATGGTCTCTCTGCTTTATTTAATTTCAGGGATGTGGGGAGCTTCACTTCATTTATAACAGTCACATCAGCCCCTGTATCAATTTTAAATGAAAGTGGCATCTTCTCTATTTCAAGGGTAACAGTCCAATTGTCTGAGTTGGCCTCCTTGCTGACCTCACCCAAAAACTGGAACTGTCCCGTGTTCTCAGTGACGTCGTTCACTTCTTTAGTATGACACATTCGTGGCCAATGTCCTCTTTTCTTGCACTCTCGACATGTACGTCTGTAAGCAGGACATTTTCCTTTTTCCTTATGCTGAGTGCCACACCTGCCACAGCTCTTGTCCCTTTTCTGGCCTGTGGCGCCACCTTGTGGTCTTTACTGTGCCTTTTGCTGCGTCGTCCTCCAACTACCGTCAACATGAGCCACTTGTATGTCCGGTAGCTGGGACTGGAGGCCAATTTGTATTGCCACCTCCTCAGCTTGACGCACCTGCTGGATGACTTGTGATAGCGTCAGGTCTGCCTTGACCTGAAACATCTGAGATAATTCCTTATCTCGAATGCCAACAACTAGTTTATCCCGGATGTGTTCATCTCTCTTGTCGCCGAACTCACAGTTCTCCGCCAAATCGAATAAAACTCTGATGTATGCTTCTGCCTTTTCCCCGGCCAGCTGACTTCGCTGATAAAAAAGCAGGCTCGTTCGTGTATTAAGTTCCATCTTGGAATGAAGTAATCATCAAACTTCCTTAGCACGACGTCGTAGTCTTTTTTTATGTAGTTCTTCCTCAAACCCGAAGGAGCTGAATATTTTCTCCGCCCCACGTCCCATGGCGTAAATGAGCGAACTGACTGGGACCCCGCCGTCCTCCTTGTTCAGCTTCGTCGCCGTCCGAAAGCACGAAAATCTCTGTTTCCACTCCGGCCACTCTCCTGGGCTCGTGAACTTGAACTCCTCCAGTGGACTAAACTTCGACATCTTAATCGAGTTTTTCCAGTCGCGTCACTTCTGACACCATGTGATGTTTTGCTGACATCAAACAAATAAATCTCTAGGTTCCCAAGAACACGGTTTTAATATATCCAGCACGCAACTTCACATACACCGATGGCCATTAACTATCACCCTTCTCGTCGTCCAAAACACCTTAACATTTCTTATACTCGCGAGCGTTAACTGTGTGTGTACTTCAGGTACCATAGAAATTTCCATACATTACAGTACTTAATTATTTTCTCAGTCAGGCACCCCTTCTTTCCCAGGAGAGAAAAAAAATACTAGAGGTGGGTTTACTTATGAACATTTTGCAAACAGCACTTGTTTGTATAAAAATATGTAAAACGTAATGAACAACTAAGCGTCAACAAAGGCACTTCTGTTGTGACCTTCAAGAACACTGTGTGCAGTGCATGCTGGGATGCTTGGGAGACTTGTTATTACTTTGACGTCATCAATAAGATGAGCTCGGTAATGATGTTATCAGTGGGTCAAGACTCAACGCATACTCGAAATGCTTATTGGGTGATCTGGGCCCTCCTGCTCTGCGATTGGCCGGCTACTGTGACCGAAGGTGATGTGACCCAATCAGGTTAGCAACTATTTTCTTTTTTTTCTTTTTTTCCTCCCAGATGCTAATGTTTAAGCTGCAACGCGTGTCACAGATTACGCCTGTGACACGTGTCAGGTGGTACTGTCACAACAGCTTACCTGTTCTCACACTGTACTCCAAGGTAATATGCATGCTAATGCTAACACGCCCAACAAAAGAACATTCTTTTATAAATCCGTGGTAACACACTCACGAATAATAAAATAGCTTGTCCCATAATCCAAATGCAGTCACTCCCTTTAACGGCCCGTAAATTGACCAGCTCGGTTGTGTCGACTACTCGAGTCATCAATGGGATAAATGAGAGATTGTTTGCTAATGCTAACAGTTTATGAAGCAGCAAGAACATGTTAATGCTAACAGTTTATTTTGGAAGTGTTGCTAGTCTGTTGAGTGTTAAAAACAAAATATTATAGCTTTGTTTTGAATTTTAACGTGGTAGCTTGCTAACGTTTATTCAAGAGTGAAGGATGCTGGTGTTCGAATGCTAACCGCCGCTGTTTTGTTTGTAGGATCCGTGTCCTCTGTGCGACGAAGCCAAAGAAGCTCTGCAGCCCCTCAAGCACAAAGTGAGAGGTCACAAATAACTCTGAATAAATGAATGACTGGTCCCTGATGTTTGTGGCCTGCGCGCAATCCAGTTTGTCCTGCAGCAGGTGGACATCAGTCATCCGGAGAACCAAGTTTGGCGAGACAAGTACAAGTGGGACATTCCTGTCTTCCATCTGAATGGTCGCTTTGTCATGAAGCACCGCGTGAATGTCAAATTGCTTGACAAGCTGCTGGACGACCACCACAGTGACCAATCATGCAAACAAGGAATTGATGAACAAATAAACACATGAAGACAGTCATCCGTTCATTGTCTTGCATTCTTTTGACCCATAAACAAAAATTGTTGGCATGATTGGCGGCTGATCTGGTGAGCTCATCAATATTTCAGCCGGTGTGCGTGTTGCCGTAGCGACGTCTGTTGTCGTGGATGGCGTCTCGGGTTAAAGTGGCGGACGTTCAACTGGCGGTGCAGAAAACCAAAAGAAAGATGTCACCCCCAGCTGCAGCTGCTCCGCCAGTAAGATTTCCACAATTGGTCGTTTGACACTCATTAGGTCGCCAAGCGATGCCGTTAGCACTTTGCTAACGTCAGATGTGAGTGCATCTACATGGGTTTGCATATACAGGACTGAATATTGTGATATTTGTGATATTTTCTGTAATGCAATTAAAAAAACAAAAATGTCATACATTCTGGATTCATTGCAAATCAACTGAAATATTGCAAGCCTTTTATTATTTTACCGTAATTTCCGGACTATAAGTCGCGTTTTTTTTCAGTTTGGGTGGGGGGGCGACTTATACTCAGGAGCGACTTATATATGGTTTTGTTTTCACAAATTTTTACTTGATCATTAAGACATCATTTTCTTACAAGTATAGTTGACCACTTCCCATGTTATTTTTAGTATAGTTGATCACTTCACATGCTTTTATATCTTTATCTTGGACATATTCAAAACATAAAAAATAGAGAAAACATCAAAGATATTAACACTATAAAGCACCATATCCAAGTCCACTGCCTGCTGTATGTACACTTGCTCCATTTTTGCTCCTCTTATATTTATTATTATTATTTATTAGTATTTGTTTATTTATTCATTGTTTGTGGCTTCTTGGTTCTTTTTGTGTTGCTTGTATGCATATAGTGGGATAGTGGGAACGTAATTTCAATCTCTTTGTGTGTCTTGGTATATGAAAAAAAATCGACAATAAAGCAGACTTTGACTTTGATAAAACAACCAAATAAACAAAACAAAAAACTACATCTGAAAAAAATTATATTTTCAGAGGAAACTGGATGAGGGCGCTCTAAATTTCACCGTTGGCTGTGACTCGTCAACTGGGTGGGCTTAAGAAAAATGGCACCAAAAAGAAACTCATACTTTGCACGTTACAAACTTCAAGTTGTAAAATATGCAGCTTAAAACAGTAATCGAGCAGCAGAAAGAAAGTTTGGAGAACCGTGATGTACCAAGAGATTACTATTTCAAGTGACGTCAGTGGCACGGCGCGGCGCGGCTGTTTTTTACATAAAGGACAAACGTACCCACGTAAGGACTACCGGCATCATTAGCGGTGATCATTTCTAAGTGACACGGAGGACAAAGAGTTTGAAGGAATTAAGGATTTGGAGGGACATAAAAGGTTTGAAAAACTATTATGGCTCTTACGCGCGTCCGCTCCTACTCTACTGAGTCGGGGGCCGGCGCTCGGCCGAGTGGCTGTCCGCAGACGGTGCATGGGGCTCGGATATGGCCATTACGCACGCCCTGTCCTATTGTATGGAGCTCTCTTCCACATCGGTGGCTGGAAGTCCACGCCGCCACACGCTTGGAAGTTTGTTTTGTTAAATAAAGAGCCGTTTACCAAACCCACGTCTTTCCTTGTACTTTGTTAACGCTACAATATAGTCATATACTAGATCTGTGGAATAAAGACGAGGCTGACGTCAGGGCGCACGCGCGGCGATGTTGACAAAGGACGAGGAATTTGATCGATGGATTTAATGGATTTAAAGTGCACGGATGGTTTGATAATATTATTGCTTATATTATAGTTATTTGAAATATAGTTTATCTATCGCTATATGAGACTGTGGAATATTTTGAAGTGCAAGCGCCCTCAGCCGCGCGCACCCATTGTTGACAAAGAACCATTGATGGATTTAATGAATTGGAGTGACACCGATGATTTTATAAACGTATTATTCATGTAATCGTTTTCTTTAATAACTCTATATGTTACGTCAGGCCCATTCTCAGCTCTTCGTTTGTGTTTGTCACGTTAGCATACCTATCGTTTAGCCTGTTGCTATCTATCGAATGATCGATGGATTCAATTAATTGGAGTGACACCGATGGTTTTATGAACATGTTATTTATGTAATAGTTGTCCTAAATTACTCTATATGTTACGTCAGGCCCGTTCTCAGCTCCTTGTTTGTGTTTGTCACGTTAGCATACCTATCGTTTAGCCTGTTGCTATCGTATCGGACGATCGATGGATTTAATGAATTGGAGTGACACCAATGGTTTTATAAACATGTTATTCATTTAATAGTTGTCCTTAATCACTCTATGTTACGTCAGGCCCGTTCTCAGCCCTTTGTTTGTGTTTGTCACGTTAGCATACCTATCGTTTAGCCTGTTGTTGCTATCGTTTAGCCTGTTGTTGTTCGTTCATGACTGTTTTTGGTGTGGGATTTTGTCGAATAAATTGCCCCCCAAAATGCGACTTATACTCCGGAGCGACTTATATATGTTTTTTTTCACTTTTTGAGACATTTTATGGCTGGTGCGACTTATATTCCGGAGCGACTTATAGTCCAGAAAATACGGTAATGCTGATTATGGCATACAGCTTAAGAAAACTCAACTATCGATCTCAAAATATTAGAATATCATGAAAAAGTATACTAGTAGGGTATTCAACTAATCACTTGAATCGTCGAACTCGAAACACCTGCAAGGGTTTCCTGAGCCTTGAAAAACACTCAGCTTGGTTCAGTAAACTAAATCACAAGTATGGGGAAGACTGCTGATCTGACTGCTGTCCAGAGGACCATCATTGACACCCTCCATCAGGAGGGTAAGACGCAAAAAGAAATTTCTCAAAGAGCAAGCTGTTCACAGAGTGCAGTTTCAAAGCACAACCACAAAAAGTCTGTTGGAAGGGGGAAATGTGGCAGGTAACGCTGCACAACCAAGAGAGATGACCGCAGCCTTAACAGCATTGTGAAGAAGAGTCGCTTCCAGAATTTGGGGGAGCTTCAAAGACAGTGGACTGAAGCTGGAGTCCAGGTATCAAAAGCCACTGTTCACAGACGTGTCCGGGAAATGGGCTACAATAGCCGTATTCCCATGGTCAAGCCACTTCTGAACTCAAGACAACGGAAGAAGCGTCCGACTTGGCTATGGATAAGAAACACTGGACAGTTGCAGAGTGGTCCAAAGTCCTCTTTTCAGACCAAAGCAAGTTTTGTATTTCATTTGGAAGTCAAGGTGCCAGAATCTGGAGAAAGGCTGGAGAGGAGCAAAATCCAAGTTGCTTGAAATCCAGTGTGAAATTCCCACAGTCAGCGATGGTTTGGGGAGCCATGTCAGCTAATGGTGTTGGTCCACTGTGTTTCATCAAATCCAAAGTAAATGCAGATTTTAGAGCACTACATGCTTCCGCCTGCTGAAAAGCTCTATGGAGATGATTTTCATTTTCCAGCATGATCTGGCACCTGCCCACAGTGCCAAAAACACCAGTTAATGGTGTACTGACCATGGCATTACTGTCCTCGATTGGCCTGCCAATTCCCCTGACCTGAACTCCATAGAGAATTTGTGGGGTATTGTGAAGAAGCAGCTGAAAGACACCAGACCTAACCATGCAAATGAGCTAAGGGCCGCTATTGAAACATCCTGGGCATCCATAACACCTCAGCAATGCCACAGGCGGATTGCCTCCATGCCACGCCGCATTGATGCAGTAATCCGTGCAGTAGGATTCCCAACCAAGTACTGAGTGCATTAATGGACATTTTCAAATGTTTGATTTTGTTTTGCTGTTATAAATCTTTTTTTTTTTACTTGGTCTGAGGAAATATTCTAATATTTTGAGATAGGATTTTTGAGTTTTCTTAGCTGTAAGCCATAATCAGCAATATTAAAATAATGAAAGGCTTGCAATATTTCAGTTGATTTGTAATGAATCCAGAATGTATGACATTTTTGTTTTTTTAATTGCATTACATAAAATAAAAACAACTTTATCACAATATTCTAATTTTCTTAGACAGTCCTGTAAGTATTAGCAATACTTATTACGCGCATTCAGTCTCACTCCAAAAGTTTGGATTCAAAATCGTCATCTTTCGTTTTCCTCCCAACACGCCAAAAATGTTTTGCGTCCCCTTCTTTTGAATTAGGTCTGCACATGCGCTTTTTGTGTTGAAATAAAAAAAAAAATCCTGTTGGATTTGCTTTATCACCAAATAGTTTGTACTTTTGATGACTGAGGTGGCCTCCAGCCCTGCATCAGACCAGAATATAACCGCCTCTGCCCTGAGCAGATGTTCACACTCAGACGTAAAACAGGATTCATTTGTTCAAAGATGACACTGACCTTAACACAGACAGCAAGCGCAAAGTGGAGGCAAACATTCAATTATCTGACTTGAGGCATCATCAGGAGAAATATTACTCTTTAATTTCTTTGCATCAGCGTCAGATTGCTCATAGTATATTTTTACTTTTCTCCTTTTTCCCCACAGAAGTCCAGAGAGTTCCGAACAGTCAACATGGACACCAAGCAAAGAACTCAGAGACTCTCTGGTGGACATGTACACAGGTACGCAACTGCAACACAATAATGCACGTACAATTTTGCAGCTATGCAAGCACATTGCTTGCACACAACTGCGGTTGTAACGCATGTCTAGATGGGCACGACGACACGGACACAGACACAAACTCGCAACGTTTTTATTTTTGTCGTATACAACATGTCTCCATGTACATGATATGCGGAGTGAGCTGCACAACACGTGCACAGACGGACTTGACAACAACCCAGCACATTTGAGGTCCGCAGCACACTCCCCGCACACGCGCGCACACACGTGCTAAACATATCAGAGTGGGTTTGTCCACTGAGTGGCACTGTGTCTCTTTACACGACTCCACAAAGGAAATGTACACGTTAAAAATAGGACTACACATTCAGATACATATAGAGGTTTGCGCGCGCGCATGTGTGTTTTTGTGTGTCTACGGTTATATATGTGTGTGTGTGTGTGTGTGTGTACACACACACACACACACACATACACGTATATGTGTGTGTGTATATATATATATATATATATATATATATATATACACATATATATATATATATAAAATTAACTCCTCACCCCCCGTGGGTGGTCTCTTTTTCCCTTCAAGCTCGGGTCCTCTACCAGAGGCATGGGAGCTTGAGGGTTCTACGCAGTATCTTTGCTGTTCCTAGTACTGCACTTTTCTGGACTGAGATGTCAGATGTTTTTCCTGGGATCTGTTTCAGCCACTCCTCCAGTTTGGGGGTTACTGCAGCCTAGTGCTCCAATGACCACAGGTATAACTGAAGTCTTCACTCTCCAGGCCTTCTCCAGCTCTTCTCTGAGCCCTTGATATTTCTCAAGTTTCTCATGTTCCTTTTTCCTAATGTTACCATCATTTGGGATGGCTATGTCAACCACAACGGCTTTCCTCTGCTCTTTGTCCACCACCACAATGTCCCGGTTGGTTCGCCATTACCATTCTGTCTGTCTGGATCTGGAAGTCCCAGAGGATCTTGGCTTGGTCATTCTTTACCACCTTTGGAGGTGTTTCCCACTTGGATCTTGGGACTTCCAGTCCATACTCTGCACAGATGTTCCTGTACACTATTCCAGCTACTTGGTTATGGCGCTCCGTGTATGCTTTACCTGCCAGCATCTTGCTGTATATCCTCCTTTGGCCACCGTATGATTCCTGCAGGGTATCTGATTACTGGTAGGGCGTAGCTGTTAATGGCTAGGGACTTGTTCTTGCCGTTGAGCTGACTTCTTAGGACTTACCTTACTCGATGGAGGTATTTGGCTGTGGCTGCTTTCCTTGTTTCCTCGTCAAGGTTGCCATTTGCCTGTGGAATTCCAAGGTATTTGTAGCTGTCCTCGATGTCTGCTATTGTTCCTTCTGGGAGTGAGACCCCCTCTGTGTGGATTACCTTTCCTCTTTTAGTCACCATGCGGCCACATTTCTCAAGTCCAACTGACATTCCGATGTCAGAACTGTAGATCCTGGTAGTGTGGATCAGGGAGTCAATGTCCCGCTCGTTCTTAGCGTACAGCTTTATGTCATCCATGTAGAGGAGGTGGCTGATGGTGCCCCCATTCCTGAGTTGGTAGCCATAGCCCTTCTTGTTGATTATTTGGCTGAGGGGGTTCAGTCCTATACAGAACAGCATTGGGGACAGAGCGTCTCCTTGGTATATACCACATTTGATGGTCACGTGTGCAAGTGGCTTGCCATTGGCTTCAAGTGTGGTTTTCATCGAGTTGGCGATGAAGGTTCTCAGAGTCCCATTGATTTTGTACAGCCTCAAGCATTCAGTGATCCAAGTATGTGGCATTGAGTCATATACTTTCTTGTAATCAATCCAAGTAGTGCTCAGGTTGGCACGTCTGGTTCTGCAGTCTTGGGTGACTGTTCTATCCACCAGGAGTTGATGTTTTGCTCCTCTGGTATTTTTACCAATCCCTTTCTGAGCAGTGCTCATGTATTGATCCATGTGCCCGCTGATCTTATCTGATATTATGCCCGACATCAGCTTCCATGTTGTGGAGAGGCAGGTGATTGGCTGGTAGTTGGATGGGACTGTGCCCTTTGAAGGATCCTTCTGGATCAGGATCGTACGCCCTTGGGTTAGCCATTCAGGGTGAGTCCCATCCCTTAGCAGCTGGTTCATTTGTGCTGCCAGGCGCTCATGGAGAGTTGTAAGTTTCTTGAGCCAGTAGCTGTGGATCATGTCAGGGCCTGGTGCTGTCCAGTTTTTCATTCCTGAGACTCTTCTCTGGATGTCTGCCACTGTGATGGTTACTGGGTTCTGTTCAGGGAGCTTGCTGTGGTCCTTTCTCAGAGCCACCAGCCACTGTGCATCCTTCTTATGTGATGCCTCCCGCTCCCATATATCCTTCCAGTACTGTTCAGTTTCCAGCCTTGGTGGGTCTGCTCTGCTATTATTCCTCTGCCACTGAGCGTATACTTTCGCTGGTTGTGTTGTGAACAACCTGTTTATTCGTCTGGCTTCATTCTCTCTTGTGTACCTCTTTAGGCAGCTGGCCAAGGTTTGGAGTATTTGTTTGGCAGTTTCGAGTGCTTCAGGTATGGGCATCTGTCTGTATTTCTTGGTAACTTGCTTTTTCATTGCACCTTTCTGGGCCTCTGTCATTTGGCTCACTTCTCTCCGTGCTATCTTGATTTTGGCCTCCAGCCTTCTCTTCCATGGTGGGCACTGTTGTGGTCGCATATGGTCATTCTTCTTGTAGCCAAGACTTTCTAGGATCACTGCTGCTGAGGCGTATATCAGCTCATTGGTTTCAGTGATGGTAGCCGTAGGAATTGTTGTCAGAGCTGCATTCACATCTTCTAGAAGACTTTCTGAGGGTACTTCACTTAGCCTCTGCAGTGTGTATCTAGGTTCCCGAGCATTCATTCTCGCCATGATCTTCTTCTTCAGGTCAGTTGCTGCCTCATTCAGCTTGATTATGCTTATTGGGGTTTCGTACCCAACCTCTGGACTTGTACATGGATTTAACTCGTCTCTGACCTGGTGCTCTGGTTGACCTTCGCTATGGCATTTGTTTTGTAACTCATCAATCTCGAGCTGTGATAGCAGGTGCCGTTTATGGATATTGGAACATTGAGCTACTAGTTGCTTGGCCCGTAGTGTTGACTGTGGGTATCGAAGTTGCCATTGTTCCCGCATTCTCCGCATGTAACCCCTCTCGCTCGGGTTGCTGGAGTAGTAGCATTCCAAAAGATCCTTATTCTCGCATCTCGCCCATTTGTGTCTTGTTCCAGTAGCCCATTTTTCATCAGGGTGCTCTGGTTCCCCAGCACCTGACGCAGACCTTGTTTGTCGGACTATAAGGGTGTTTTCACACTTGGTCCCTTTTAGCCCTCGAAGCGAACTTAGATCGATGACTCAGCATTTTTTGCTCATATGTGAACGCTCCAACCGTACTCAGACCCCTTTAAAACAAACCGTACTGAGACCACCTCCTGAGATGGTCTCAGTACGGTTCACTAAAAAGTCAACGGTACGGTTCATCTAATCTGTGCATTGTGAACACAAAGCGCACTGGGTTCACTTCGCCTTTTTGCATTGTATTGTAACCTCCTTGGCTTGCCGTAGATTGGTCACGTGACTGCAGGCGCAAAAACAAAACTGTAGAGAACAGAGAATCCAAAGTATGGCAGCAGCAAGTCGTGGTCGTGACCGTGGTTCTAATAGTAAACGTAGAGAAGCATGTGCCGTTCAAAGTTCTGCCACGGCACCTGGACGGGGCATAGTTTGGGGAGGAGACAAAACAGAATGTCTTTTGGAAATTTGGAACGACGACAGCATTAAATCACAACTATCTACGACCCACCGTAATGCGAAAGTATTTCAGGAATTTTCTGAGAATGAAAGCAGCCGGTTTTGATAGAACTTCTATACAATGCAGAATAAAAGTGAAAAAACTAAAGTATTTAGCTACTCGAGATAAAATGCGAAGAAGTAGGGAGTCAGGGAATATCAAAAACTACCCAGAATGCAGTGCAGTGGGAGTGTGAGAGCTCTAGAGGACCTAATGTGAACAGAAAGAGGACTGAGGCCCCATCAAGGCTGAACTGAACCAGAAAGAGAACTCGGTCCTCTTTGAAACACACTCACAATGTGAACACAAAAAGAACTGAGTTCGTTTCCTCTTGGTCCACTTTTTGGTCCAATTAAAGAGGTCTGAGTTCGGTTCTTTTAAAAGGGTCTAGGTGTGAAAACACCCTAAGTCGCTTTTCTTTTTCATAATTTGGGTGGGGGGGGCGACTTATACTCAGGAGCGACTTATATGTGAATTTTTTCGCAAATTTTCAAAATTCAAAAATCCGTGATGTAGTGAAACCGCGATAAACGAACCGCGATGTAGCAAGGGATTACTGTCATTTGACCTGCAAGTGACGTCAGCAGCGCGGCGGTTGTTTACATAAGGACAAAGGATTCTATCACGGGATGACGAAGATGACGAAGGGCCCCACGTTTGAAGGATTTAATGATTTGGAGTGACACAAGGTTTGAAAAACGTATTTATGTTATAGTTATTTGATATATTTTATTTCGTGTAGCAACTTGTATATGTTTTTATCGTTACAGTTCAGAACTCTTGTTTTGTTAAATAAAGAGCCGTTTACCAAACCCACGTGTTTCCTGGTACTTTGTTAACGCGACAATATAGTTGTATACTAGATCTGTGCGGCGTGCACGCGGCGTTGTTCACATAAAGGACGAGGAATTTGATCGATGGATTTAATGATTAGGAGTGACACAGATGGTTTGATAATATTGTTATTATATGATAGTTATTTGAAATATACTTTATATATCGTTATATGGGTCTGTGGAATAATTAGAAATGCAACTTACGAGTCCGACGTCAGCAGCGCATATGTGGCGCATGCGCGACATTGTTTACATAAAGGACGATCGATGGATTTAATGAATTGGAGTGACACAGATGGTTAGATAAACGTGTTATTTATGTAATACTTATTGTAATAAATCTGAATGATACTCAGGCCCGTTCTCAGCTCCTCGTTTGTGTATATGTCACGTTAGCATACCGTATCGTTTAGCCTGTTGTTGCTGGTTCATGTCTGTTCTTGGTGTTGGATTTTGACAAATAAATTTGCCCCAAAAGTGCGACTTATACTCTGGTGTGACTTATATATGTTTTTTTTCACTGTATTGTGTATTTTATGGCTGGTGCGACTTATACTCCGGTGCGACTTATAGTCCAAAAATTACGGTATATTCACACACATAATAGAGATAGATTTTATTTGGATAAGAAAACCTCTCCCTTGTTTTTTATATGCTGTCAGTTAAGATGATTTTACTGTCAACCATAATGATCAGTTTTCATGGCAGCAGTGTCGTTCCCAATGACCTGATCAAATATTAAATCCATCCATACAAATGCATACAGTGTGGATTGTCAATCACCACACATATCGATCAAAGTGCTCTACACACACATACACATGTACACACACGCACACACACACAGATAAATATAATGAAAAGCATAAGACTGAATGGGGGGTCATGTGAAGCTTTTAATCTGCAGCCTGGGTGGTCCACCACAAACACACACACGCACACACACCCTTGGATTTGTATCGTCGAGAAGGCTGCCTCATATCTGTTTGGCTGGACTGAATTGTTAGCGAGGGTTTGTGTGTGTTTGTGTGTGTGTGTGTGTGTGTGTGCGTGCGTGCGCGCGCGCGCGCGTTCGTGCGTGCGTGCGTGTCTGCGTGCATTTTAACATTTTGATCTTCAATTTTGAGGAATACAGGCATGTAATATATTGATCTAGTTAGCCCTTTGTAAATTGGAATTACTTTTATTTTTTATAATTAATGGATTGAGTTTATTATGCATGAAAATATTTTAATATTTTTTGTTGAAAAGTATTGCAATGTTTTCGGTAACATCAGTAATTGTGCTGAATGATCGTTGGGTAATGACTGTAATACTTTGTGCCAAAAGTTTGACAAGCTCCGGTTTCGTGCAATTTTTCGAGAACGTGTTTTCCACGTCACGTCATGCGGTACCTCCGTCGATGTGTTGCGCGCACCGTCGACATCGCATTGCCAATCGGCGATCCATCATCCGCCATGCTTTTTTTGTGGAGTGAAAGCGGATGTCTGCTGTGGTGTTTGCCGATGAGCGCGTGCTCACGCGTGTTTATTGTGTGCGCCGTTCTTGCCGTCCTGTCGGAATGGAAATTCCGGGCGGCGGCAACGCGGCGGGAAAGATCAGAGCTGGATTGTGTTGGATTTGAGCTGAAGCTTATTTAATCAGCTCCACACTGTCATTAATATTCATGCAGTCAGCTGGAAAACACAGCAAACTTCCTGCGCCGCCACCGCCGCTGCACAAAATCTATTAATCAAGCTTAAAAAATTAATGGACTTTAGTTTCTATTACGCCAGGAGGGGGGAGGGGGGCGGCACCCCCGCCGGCTCTTCATTGGCTCCTGCAGATTGGACCCCCGATTGGCCTTTGCGTTGCCCCTTTTTTCCGCTAATTTTTCCATCTTTGACAAGACTTCAAAGCGAGTGTGAAGCGTGAACGCTCATTTAGAAGGATTTAAACATACGCCGCCAGCCCGAGGAAACATTAATCACGGACCTGCGCACGCCGCACGGACACTTTCAAAGTGACTGAAAAGTCCACAACGTGTTCCCCCTCCTCATTACCCCCCACTCGCTGTCAAAGTCACTACAATAACCACAGGCGAGACCGGTACCCGGGTCGGAATCATATCTAAGACTTGGATCAGACACTAAACTAGAACCAAATTGGTTGGCCAACTTTTTTTTAATAAAGACCAGGGACAAGGTTTGCTGACTTAATTTACACACAATCATTGCTGATATGTCTTCCACGTTGTCAGATAAGCCTCACGTGAACGAGGAACTGCGGCAGTGACTTCCTTCACCCGGCCAGCATCCGCTGAATCCTGTCCTCGGTGCAGAACCATCTGACAAGCTTGTGGGTAAGAAAACTTTTGCCAAAATATTTTCAGCATCTTTGTCCATCTTTCTCTTGTTTTGGTCTCAGTCCTCCAGCTCCCTCAGGAGGCTCCTGCTACTAGCCCCACCCTTCCTACCCACGATAGGACATCTGGCTTGGTGTCCTCCAGAACGTCGGCAGTCATGGAGGCGGACTTGTTAGCCGGTGGACTCTTTCCGACAGGTCTAGAGATCTGCGAGGGTCCTGGCGGTCCGACAACACGAGGGCTGCTTGTCAACAGGTGATCAAAGGTCGAGCGCTAGCAAAGGTTGAGCGCTAGCAAAGGTCAAGTGAGATGGGCTGCTAAGCCGTCCATGTTGCCTCTGAGTGGAGGCCAGAGAGATGCATTATGGGAAAGGACCTACCCAATCCAAAGAATGACAGCATCACAGCAGAGCGACACCATCATGTTGAAGCTTGCCACTGGGCTAGACGTTTGATTAAACTTTCTTCTTTGCGCTGTGACCTATTAAACTAGAGATCTGATGAGCCACACACCCGAAATAGGACAAGTCAACGTTAGACTAGAAACACTTGATATTAGAAACACTCAATTAGCACAACAGCAATTTTATTTATCCGCTTTATTACGCCGCGAAGCAGCGGGCTGACCTTTAAGGTGTTATGAGAACATGGATGCTGCCGCTATTATTGAAGACGACGGCGCTGCTGCGATGCGCCGCCTGGTGTCTTTTTGGGACGCCGGTGAGCAGGTCGGAGGCTAACAGGATGCTAACAAGAGCCGAAAGGCTCACCACACGTGAGCGGGCCGGCATCATAGCCAACGACGTCTCGTCATCGCTGACTCGCGCTGTCACATTCCCCAGCGGCCATCGAGACGCCGCCATTGGCCACAGAGCAGCCTACGGTCAAGCCCCGCCTCCAGACGCGGACAGGAAGATGTCTCTGCTACTCCGAGAGCTGGATGCACTGAGGGACGCCAACAAGAAGGTTTGAACAAGCAACGAGCATCGAGCACCTCCGAAGCGCCTAAGCCCGCCTCCAACAACAACTAACTCGGTGCCCGTGAGGCCCCGACTTCACTAACACACGACTCTACGTCCGTCGAAACCAAACTCTGCCTCCATCAACATCCTTGAACTTTAATTGCAGCTGCTGGAGCGACTGAGCCTGAAGGAGGAGGAGCTCCAGAGCAAGGAGGCGGAGCTGATGGCCGACACCAACCAGGCTAAAGACTGGGAAGGACCTTCAGGTGATTGCCGCTCCGCTAAACTAAAACCATGTCCTGACGTGTCCTCTGCAATCCATAGCTTTTGTGTCCACGTCAGACTTCTTGGAACAGTTGTTGAGCGCTCGCAAGGACAGAGACGAGGCCATGATGTCACGAGTCCTGCTGGCCAATCAGGAGCGAGATGAGGCTTTACGCCATGTGGCCCGACTGCAGCAGGCTGCGAAGTAAGCACGCACACAAATGCCAGTCCTGTCATTTAGTGCTACACTTCTCGATTTCAAAATCTCTCTCTGATTGAGACAAGAAATCATTTTAGTTTAGTTCAAAAAATGCATTGTTAGCTTAGCTTGTGGATGTCAGTCCTATGTGATTGACATGGGTGCCCATCAAAATCCAATTCTTTCCAAAATATATATATTTTTTTAGCATAAGAAAGTCAGTTTGCCACTTTGATATTCTAATTTGTTTTTTTGTTGGGTTTTTTTTCACGGCGCTGCCAATTCTTGTTCAAAAGCTGTGAAATGAGCTCTCGTCAGCCGAGGAGCTGCCAAATAGACACGCAAACCTAATTAGAGATTAAACCCCACCCCACCCCCCTCGCACACACCTCTGACACACACAAACGCGCACAAAATTCCCTCCAGCCCAGGATGAGGGGTGATTGATATGGCGGCCGCAATCCTTTTATGAGGGAGCGAATATGGACGATCATGTTCCATCTGTCAGGGCTATGTGTGTGCGTGCGTGCGTACTTGCGTGCGTGCGTGCGTGTGTGTGCGTGCGTACATCTCTGCGTGTGTACAGTATCAGTATCTGCGTGTGTGTAGTTTTTGTGTGACAGCTCTGAAAAATGTTTCTGTCAAATTGTTTGTCGGCAATTTGACGCACAACAACTTTTTCCAAGATGAAGACTTAATTGTTGCTCGCACTCTTGATCCGAGTAATGGCGGCTGAGCGGGTGCCAACGCGTGCGCGTGTGCAGCGCGAGGCGAGCTGCCGAGCTGTAAGCGCGGTGTTAGAGGAGCTTTATTGGAGGCGGCTGGTCTTTCATTACCTGCTGTTCCCCGCAGAGCAGCACCGCGTCGACCATCTTATTACAGTTTATTACAGCAAAACAGCAGCGGGCTCAATGAAGAACTTCCCTGGAGGAGGACGGCGGATCACAATCTTTCGCCGGCCGAACTGCCGAAAACGTACGCGTAGCAAAAAGGCCCTCGAGGTCGGATGAGAAACCTGCAAGAACCGGGGCAGATGCACACAAACCTGTGGGAGGAAAAAAAAAACGAATTGTAGAAAGCAAGCCGTAAACGAGGACGTTTGACTGAGAGCTATTGACAATATCGGACAACAGCCAAGAAACAAACACCCAAAACTAGCAACAACCTGCCAGACCTGTGCGATTTGTTCCTTCTTGACTCCTATCAGTTGTCGAAACCATGGTTTGATTGACGCCGTTTGCACTATTGGTTTGATTCTTTGTAGTCTTGCAAGAAGTTCTAAGAGCTGAACCGCTTTCCACGTAACCGCCATCCCATCATGCCTTTGCTCTTGTGTGTGTGCGTAGGTCCGATGCGAGTGAAGGCCCGGCCCTCGGCGATAGTGACTTGGTAATGTCGTCGTCTTCTTCTTCCACATTTTGCTTCGTCCTGAAGTCGCTGATGCAAGCCATGCTTGTCGTCTACTTGCAGAAAGCGGAGGAGCTCCTGGGTCGCGTTTGTCAGGCGGTCTCGGCGCAGGAAGTGGCCCACTTGGGTCGGGCCCTGGTGGATCACGTGCGGCTGGCCACGCAGCGCCGGCGCCACATGGCCGCACAGGAGATGGAGGCTGTCATGGAGCAGCGAGACGGCTCGCTCGCCAAGGTCTGCCTCACATCCTTTGTTTGTCTCCCGTGTTTGTCATCGGGACGGTGCCGTGCCTCGCCCAATATTTGCATACAGCGCCACTACGTCGTGTTGACTGTTGACGGCCCAGATGACTCAAAGCAACCGAATCCTTTCTTCCGAGCCTTTTACCTGAAAGGTGCGAGCAAGCAAAGGCTCATCAGTTGCCTGTGCCGTCGTATGGACTTGACAAGTCAGTGTTTGACTGTTTCACTGCCGACGTTGTCGAGATTTGAACCTTCTTGAGACTCTGCTACAATCGGAGTCGAAATGACAAATTAGCAGAATTAGAAAGCGCCGTTCCTTTCTTGACATTTTGAGGGAAATATCCGTCTTGCTTACAACTTCTCAGCCGATGTCTTTTTCAAAAACGCTCGCAATATCGGTGACAGCTCAATCGTCTTACTTTTTTTAAAAACTTTTCGTCTTTATCGTATTCTGTTAATGTGCCTTTAATTTTGGATTTAGCGACGCCGTTTGTTTTTGTCAATCTCAATTTGTTTCTCCAATCTTTCTGGAAGCGATGAGACGTTTCTGCGTGACGTAGAGCGCCATGTTGGTCCATCCCGGCCCCGCCTCCTTCTCTGTTGCTGCCACCATTAACCCGCCGCCATTCCACTCCCGTTAAGTCCCGCTGGTGTCGGCAACGCGCCATCTTTTAACACCCCACCCCTTGGCGTTAACACCACCCTCCACAGTAACACCTTAATGCTGCCCCGCCCGCCACCTGAAATATGTTTCAAAGCAAGCGTAATCCCCGGCGGAGGAGAAGAGAGCGAGCACTCCATGCTGGAGGATTCCTCTCCTCCCCCCCGCTGCTCGCCGTCCCTCGTTCCCTCTCCTCATCTCTCAGGGATTATCGGACGCCGCTGCCGGGACTTGTGAAAAATATTAGAAAAGGGGGCGGGGGGGCAGCCAAGGGGGTGCTATGCCACCCCCACCCCCAAGCCTTTATTGAGCTAATATCAGGTCATTACAAGCTTATTAAATGTGTGCAGCTGCCGCCAGGTTGCCGGTTCCATTCCCCGCCTCCACAATGACCCGCTTGTTTTTGATTTTTTTTAAGTCTGTCCAGCTTTCAACACTACTTTGAAACATACTTTGCTCTCCACGTGCCAGCATGAAGACAAACATTGAAATGTGTTCAGCAAAAAGCTTTCTTATCGATTAGCGTCGCTAACGTCATGCGCGGCTTGAACATAAGCACCGTGGCAAAATAAAAAATCAAAAGTTAAATACAACCTACTGAACTGTATTTCACAAAAGTAATCGATGATTAAAATCATAGCAATCTTTTGGTCGAGCTGTTTTGATTGTCACTTGTTTCAGGGGTTGTATTTCTCATTGAATTCATTTGTCAAGATTGATTGTTTAGCTTGCTTGTTTGAGCCAATGGTTTGATGTCATAGCACGCAACCTTGAGGAATCCCACAACAGGGAACTCGTGTTTTCTTGTCAAAACTCAAATGCTCGCTCAGATGTCAACGTCACTCTTTGACTGGTCCGCAGTGTCGACGGCTGCAGCAGGAAGTCGTGCGGGAGCGAGAGCAGAGGCCGAGCAAGGTACGCACACGCAAGACACACAACAGTCGTCATGGTCGCACGTGACCCGTGCTGCATTTTGGTAGCTTTTCTTTCCAGTTGTCTTCTGGCCAGAGCGCTCAGCTCGCAGTCTTCCATCTGTTTTATGTGGCGTGTTGTTATTAATGTAGCGCTTAATGTGGGGGGGCGGGGGGGGGGGGGGGGGGAATTAGTGCCTGGAGACGTTTTTAATTTGACAGCTGACGTTCGATCAGCAGCCGGCCAACAGATGATATGAAAGTCGCCGTTGCCTTTTGCCACGCTCAAGCCTTTTGTTCAACTCCGCCTTTGAGCTCTTCGCGTCTTCCAAATCGTTGCATTCTTCCACAAGTCATCCGTCAAAGTTATTCATCCGAGTACATTTCGGATGTCGTCTGTGGGGCTTGTCGCCGGTCCCTTTGGGTCTGGTAATTTTTTAAGTCAGGCTGATTAAGAACATAATCATTTAATTGTCAATTGTTTGACATTTTTCTCTCATCTCGCAAGTCATTTGTTGCGCAAAGTCGATGGTCAGTCACATTAAAGTGGCATCGGGTGCTGCACTTGCTTTCTCCTTTGCCTAACGGCCGAGGCGTGACCTTCAGACAACACATTAAAGGTCGGCTCACCGGCGTGCCTGCCACTTCATTTGCATATTGGGCTGATTAATGAGCGCTTCGTCGTTTGAAGACGCTCGTCTGACTCTGCTGGAGAAGACACACACTGACCCTCCGTTTCCTTCCTCTTCGTGACGGGTGGGGGGGAGGTCATTAGCTTTGGAGACTGGGGGGTGGCGGGGGGGGGGGGGGGGGCGGGGGGGGGGGGGTGGCTGCTCACTTCCTGTCCCAAGTGACACGGCTGCTACAAACTGGCAACCCGCCGCCTAGGAAACGAGGCACTACGTTGAGGAAATAGGAGGCTCCTACACACGGTGGACATGGCAAGTGTTTCATTCATGCAGCTTCATTAGCAAGCCCCGTGTGTGTGTGCTCGTGTGTGAAGTGGAATGCTGTGGATGTCAAAGTCAAACGCTGTGATTGCGTGCATATGTAATGAGCGTCTTAATGACGCCGTCTCGGAATCCAGATCAACTTTTGCTAAGCAAGGTCACGTTATTTGCCAAGCGTCGGTGTTTAACGCCTTTGCTGAGGTCAGCAAAATTCAAGTCAACAAATGGAGTGGCCCGAGTGAAGGCTGATGGTTGCTTTGGCTTTCGTCCAATCAGGAAGAGCTGATCAAACTTCAGCGGGAGCGAGACGCGGCCTTGGACGACAGGGGACGCCTGGAGGCGGAGTTAATGCAAGCCAATCACAGGTGAGTCATTTGTCAGGTGGAAAACGTCAGCCTGTAGAGGGCGCTGTAACGCAGATTGGCTTGCCACCTTTTAGGTTCGAGCAACTCGCAAAAGCTCCGCCCCCCGATGATGATGATGGCCACTCCCGGGCTCCACCCCTTCTGGCTCAGCTACAGCAGCTCACCGAGGACAAGCATAGTGTGGAGGCGGAGCTTCGACTCTCCCAGGAGGCAGAGCGTGACGCCAGCGAGAGAGTCCACAGGTAAACTTTATTGACAGAGCGACTTCCAACAACAAAATTGTTGACATCCTACACGTCCGCGTGACTCACGTGGACGATTCCCACTGCGATATGACACGAACGTACACTTTGACATCACGACGACATTGAGATTCACCATGACATCATCAGTGGCGCATGTGACATCATTGCTATTCTTGGTCAGAGGCAAAGTAATCCGCAGCGGCGGCGACATGGACGTAACGTGACTTCCTGTCTCATCAGGCTGAAGATGAAGGGATGAGATGGTGATGAAAACAGATTAAGTCGTCCGGGCTCCAACCCGAGGCTTTCTGCTCTAATTTGGCTGCCAGCGGGGGGGCGGGGCCACCATGAAAGGAGACGACTTGCCGAATAGAGTGTGTTTGCTCAGAGGGGGGTCGTTGGCCGACTGATGGAATCTTCTCCTTATAACAAGTTTTTCCAACTTTTTCACATCACGACATGCATCGCTGCTATTTTGGCATTGCACTTTGGAACAACAATTGAATTCCACGCTCATATGTGGCTTTCAAGACAAAATTGGCCTTTCGAATTTAAAATCAAGGAAATCTTGAGCATTGTCATCAATAACCCATTGATCATGAAAAACAATCATGATTGCAGGGATGAGAATTTTCTGCGGATCCGCGGATTTACGTGTTTTTTTTCTGTCGAAAGTATCATTTTCGTGAATCGTGTAAATCCGTTGAGAATTTTTTTTTTTATATATATTGGGGGGGATGGAAACAGCCGGCCAGCTGGCTGGGGAACGTTGGCCTCGGCGACTCGCGAGCATTCACCCGCCCGCCGCGACGGCATCTTTTGGCGCATCTCAAGGCAAAATTAGTTAAGCTGTGAGTACGGAAATCGGCTTGCCTCTGTGAACCTAACTCACTGGCAGCAGTGATGCGACAACATCTGTCTTATTTTTGGCAGCATTTTGGCGCTGATTTTGTCACATAATTTCCACTTGTTAACTTAATATATCATCATCATCATCATCAAGTGTCTTGCCTGGAACAGGCATTGACGGCCATGGCCCTCCATTCTTCTCTGTCATCCGAAGCTTTCATGGTTGGGTGACAAACAACTGGTTGTTTGTTAGCTCTTTAGGAGTTGCCCATTCATTGAGGCTGTTCACATACATTTGTCGTTTGCGTCCTCTGCTTCTTTTTCCCTCAATCTTTGCTGTTGCGATGAGATGTTCTATTCCCTTTGTTCTGTAGATGTGCCCAAAGAATTTCATCTGTCTTTTTCGTACTGTATTGAGGAGTGATCTTTTCATATTCATCATTTCGAGGACCTCCTGATTTGTCCGTTTTTCCTTCCATGATATCTTCAGAATTCTTCTGAGGAACCACATCTCTGTTGCCTCTAGTTTTTTCCTTATGCTGCTGTCGATTGTCCAGCATTCGGATCCATACAAGAGAACCGACCATACATATGCCTTTAGTATTCTGAATTTGGTTGTAGTTTTGATGTTTCTGTTGGTCATGACTGGGGACAGCTGTTTAAATGTGACTTTCGCTATGGCAATGTGTTTTTGTACCTCTGATATGCAATTCCCGTCTGATGTAATGGAATAGCCCAGATATTTGAACTTGTTGACTTGTTTTACCTGTGCGCCATCACTTTGTAGTTTGCATGTTGGTGCTATAGGCTTTTTTGAGATCGTCATGCTTTCCGTTTTTGATATATTTAGAGCCAGTCCTTTCCTTTCACTTGCCTCCACAACAGTATTCAGTATCTCTTGGAGGGTCTGTTCTGACTGTGCCATTAGAACAATATCGTCAGCGTATCTTAGATTGTTGATATTGTGTCCGCCCAGCCATATTCCTCTCATGTCTTCGATGTTCCTTAGAATCATTTCACTGTATAAATTGAAGAGGTCTGGGGATAGGACACATCCCTGTCTCACCCCACCTGATTGGAGTTTCTTCACTATACACGCCATCTATTCTCACAGTGGCTGTCTGTTTCCAGTAGAGGTTGCTCAATATTGTAAGGTCCTTGCCATCAATATCCAGTTTGTTCAGAATTTGGAATAGTTCTACATGCCTCACTTTGTCGAAGGCCTTAGAGTAGTCAATGAAGCAAAGGTAGATATCATTTTGCATTTCTATACACCTTTCTATTATCATGGTCATTGTGAATATGGCATTTATTGTTCCTTTATCAGCAACAAAACCAAATTGTGCTTCTGAGATCTCTGGTCTTATTTTATTTCTCAGCCTCACCAGGAGTATTTTCAGGAGGAGTTTCAATGTATGGCTCATGAGGCTTATCGTTCTGTGACTTTCACAATCAGTTGTTCCTGTTTTTTTGGGGAGTGTGATAAATGTGGAGCGAAGCATGTCAGCAGGTATGTTCCCGGTATCATAGATGTCATTCAGCAGTGAAGTAAGTTTCTGTGTTCCCCATTCTCCAAGGGCTTCATACACCTCTATGGGAATTTGATCGGGCCCTACAGCCTTTCCTTTGTTCATCGTTTTAATTTCTTCTTCGACTTCCGTATCCAGGATTGGCGGTCCTTCCATTGGTTTGGTACTCTCTGGTTGGTCTTCTCTGTCGTCATCAAACAATTTTTCAATATACTCAGACCACCTATTGAGAATGTCTGCTTTTTCCATCAGGATGTTTCCATTTTTGGATTTTATGCAACCGCTTTGGGATGTTGTCTTTTTGCCTGAAATGTCCTTGATCTTGCTGTGCATGTACTTGCTGTCCGTCCTGCATGTTCTCTCTATTTCATTACACTGTTCATTTAACCAAGCCTCTTTAGCATCATTGCACATTTTCTTTATTTCCTTGTCAATGGATTTGTATGTTGTAGGGTCATTTTTCGCTTTGCGTCTGGAGTCCATGCGGTCCAAGATCTCATTTGTCATCCATTTTTTGTGCTCTTTCTTTGGCTTGGATGGGATATTTTCTTTAGCAGCCTCTTTTATGCTTTCTTTCAGATTTTCCCATTTTCTCTCCTCTTCTGTGATTGCTTCAAGAGCATTATATTTGTTTTCCACATCAACTGCAAATTTGGTTCTGAGGTTGTTGTCTGTTTTCAATAATTTGAAATTGTAGCTTGGATATGTTTTTGCCTTTTTGATAGCTTTGAGCTTCACCTTCATTTTCGCTACCACAGGAACATGGTCACTTCCGCAGTCCGCGCCGGGCATGGATTTGGCTGATTGGATTGCATTACGGAAGCGACACTGGATCAGGATGTAGTCGATCTGATTGCGTTGTCTGTTTCCTGGGCTCATCCATGTCCATTTCCTTCTTGGATGATTCTTGAACCATGTGTTTGTCACTGTGAAATTGTTTTCTGAGCACCATTCAGTCAATCGCTCCCCTCGATCATTCATTTGACCGAGTCCGTGTGGGCCAATGATGTTTTCAACTCTGTTTGCTCCAACTTTAGCATTGAAGTCACCCATTATAATCTTGACATCGGACGTCTTCAGCTGTTTCAATGTTTTGTCAAGCTCTTCGTAGAATGACTCAACTTCTGTGTCATCATGGTCGGTTGTTGGTGCATATACCTGTATAACGCTGATGTCAAAAGGCTTGCTCTTAAGAGTGGTCACAATGATACGGTCTGATATTGGCCAGTATCCTTTCAAAGATTTTGTCATATTGGGTGTGAGCATTACTCCAACACCTCTCTGGTGTTGGTCTCCTCCAGAGTATAGTAGTTTGTAGCCGTCTGAAGTAAACTCTCCTGCTCCCTTCCATCTGACCTCTGCAAGTCCCAAGATGTCAATCCCTATTCTTTTCATTTCCATCTTTACATTTTCAAACTTTCCTTTCTGGTGTAGACTCCTCACATTCCATGTACCTATATATACTGGTTGTTTCTTTGGTTGCTTTTGGGCAGTATCTTGATGACGATCTGGTGCCACCTGTCCATCATGGCAACCCCTACCGAGCGAAGTGTTCTTATTGAGAACCCCATTCACGCTGTTCTTCGATTTAAGCATTGAATGTCTTTCCATGGCTTTCTTTACAATTTTACAGACAGTAGGTTGCAATTGCTTTCTGTCCGAGCAGTGTCCATACTGGGCGGCTGTCCTGACCATTGCACCTAAGGGTATCCTCTGCTCAGCACGACGAAGTCCAAACCCAGTAACAAAGATACTCTCTGGCTGCCTTCAAGCTTCATCCACCACCTGCTTCCCGTGGCTTCATCGTGACCATGACAAGGGGGGCTAAATGGGTACTCAGTCTTGCCCAAGGACCTCCCATAGGCTAGCGGAGGGAAGGAGCGCCTTACACTTCCTTTGTCAAAGCAAGCTCTGACCCGCCACCCACAACTTTATATATATACTGCTCAAAAAAATTAAAGGAACAGTTTTTTATCAGGGTATGGCATGAATTCAATTAGACTTTTCTGATAAGGTTTTGGTCAGGTACGTGGCAGAAGGGGTTGTTAATCAGTTTCAGCTGCATTGGTGTTGATGGAATTACGTAACAACAGATCCACTAGAGGGGCAACAATGAGATGGTCCCCAAAACAGGACTGGTTTTGCAGGTGGAGGCCATTTCAAGTTCCTCCCTCTTGATCTTTTTTTAACTGTTTTTCCATTAGTGTTGGCTTTAGCTAGAGTCATTATCGCGACTGGGAGCATGAGGCGATTTCTTAACCCTCCTGAAGTTGCTCAGATTGTCCAACTCCTCCAGGATGGTACATCCATGCGTGCTGTTGCAAGAAGATTTGATGTGTCTCCCAGTACAATCTCCAGAGCATGGAGGAGATTCCAGGAGACAGGCAGTTACTCTAGGAGAGCTGGACAGGACCGTAGACGGTCCTCATTCCATCAGCAGTACCGATATCTGCTACTTTGTGCAAGGGGGAACAGGTTGAGCACTGCCGAGCCCGACAGAATGACCTCCAGCAGGCTACTGGTGTGAATGTCTCTGCCCAAACAGTCAGAAACAGACTTCACGAGGGTGGCCTCAGGGCATGACGTCCTGTAGTGTGCCCTGTGCTCATTGCTCAACACCGTGGAGCTCAATTGGCATTTGCCATAGAACAGCAGAATTGGCAAGTCCGCCACTGGGGCCTTGTGCTTTTCACAGATGAGAGCAGGTTTACCCTGAGCACCTGTGATAGACGTGAAAGGGTCTGGAGAAGCCAAGGAGAGCGCTATGCTGCCTGCAGCATGACCGGTTCGGTGGTGGGTCAGTGATGGTCTGGGGAGGCATTTCCATGGAGGGACGAACAGACCTCCTGATCCACAACAATAACCGGTCTCGTGTGGCAAGAGTATGCAGACAGTATCTGGAGGATGAAGGAATTGACACAATTGAATGGCCCTCACGATCACCTGATCTAAACCCGATAGAACACCTCTGGGACATAATGTTTCGGTCCATCAGACGCCGCCAGGTTGCTCCTCAGACTTTACAGGAGCTTGCTGATGCCCTTAGACCAAACCTGGGCAAATTACGGCCCGCGGGCCACATCCGGCCCTTTGTGCGTCCCTGTCCGGCCCGCATGAGGCCAATCGTAAATTATATTTGATTACTACTTAATTTAAAAAAAAAAAAAAAAGTTGTGTCGTGCGTGCAATACAACTGTTTTGCTTTTATTTTGAAAGGCGTCGCACCTCCGTGTAGCGTACGTGTATGTGAGCTGTGCGTGAAGGTGAGCAGTGCGAAGTAATGCTGCCCGAGAAATGTGTGCTGACGCTCAGAAAAGAAAAGTTGACAAGGAGCGCCGTGTTTTCAACAAGACATGGACTGCCAAGTATTTCTTTACAGAAATGAAAGGTAAAACCGTGTGCCTGATTTGTGGTACACAGGTCGCTGTGTTTAAAGAATATAATTTGAGTCGCCACTACACGACCAAGCATGAGAAAAAATACATCTGTCTGATAAACAGGGCGCATCAGAGGCTGATGCATTGCTAGCAAAACTGCAAGCCCAACAAGGACTTTTTATTAAACTTCACACCCAGAGATGCAGCGGCTTTGTCATTTGACGAAAAGTTAAAGAAGTTAAGAATAAATTGTACTGATTAATGATTGTTTTTTTATTTGACCTATACGCCACAATTTCACATAGCTTAATCTAAATATAAACAGAATAATTATATTCTTCTTATTACCAGTACCAACTATTTAAAATAAACAATTTAGTGCATTTTACAATGGAAGAAAAGTGAGCAGGTTTAAGTTATCGTAGGTGTGGCCCTCTGACACAACTCAGGTTTTTCATGTGGCCCCTTGTAAAAATTAATTGCCCACCCCTGCCTTAGACAGATCTGGGAGAACATCTCACAAGACATCATCCGTCGTCTCATTAGGAGCATGCCGTGACGTTGTCAAGCATGAATACAAGCTGGTGGGGGCCACACAAGATATTGAAAAGAATTTAGAGTTGCAGAAACTGAATTTAGGCAAAATGGACGAGCCTGCCACATCAATTTTTCACTTTGATTTTTGGGGTGTCTAGATACTGAGCCCTCTGTAGGCTGAAAACTTATTTCCATCAAAAGATATGGCATCCTTTTGTTCCTGAGACATTAAACTGTCCATATCAGTATAGATATCCAACTTTTTTTTTTCACCATTGAAATCTGACGTGTTTTCAAAGTGTTCCTTTAATTTTTTTGAGCAGTGTGTATATATATGAATTATATAAATATAAAGTAGCCGGGGTTCTGGGGGGCCGATGATATATATCATCAGACCCTCGGTCGGCCCCCCAGACCCCCAGCTACTTTTCAGTGTTCTTTCACATTTGCCATTCTCATTCCTGATGATTGGCATGATGTAATACGATTGAAACTTGCGTTTCAGATTGGAGCGTCTGGTGGAAGTTTTGAGGAAAAAAGTCGGCACAGGAAGCCTTCGCCCTGTTGTTTGATCGCTTGGATCGGGCCATGTCATCCTTTGTCGCCGCGACGATGAACGGTGAGATTGTTCAGCGCGTCTTGTCTCAATAAAATGCCATTGAAAATGCAAATGATAGTTTTATTCTTTTTGAGGGAGAGTTGCACTCCAGCCCTCCAGCCTCCCCTGCCTTACGCCCCCACCCACCCCAATTGTGTGGTCTCCACGGAGATGTCGGCCGTCTCGCGCTCCACTTGGGTGTCCCGCGCTGGTAATCCCTAAATCTGCTTGTTGACAACAAAGAGCGCCTTTCTTCGCTCCTACTTGTGACGCCACCTGCGCACGCCCGCACGCGTTAAACAAGAGTAGGGCTTCAAGACTGGGTAAGGCATCCAAATAGGGTAAAGGCTTATGAGTTCAAATTGGGAAATTTGGGTCGGAAGGAAACATGAAGGATTCAAAATTGGCTTCAGACCGAGCTGAGCGTTTTCAAAAAGGATTGAGCTGGAATGAAAATGTCAAGCTAAAGTTACAGTTTGAAATAGGGCTTCATTCAAGACAGGGTTAGTGCTTCAATGATTTTCAAATAAGGTTGAAATGAAGTTGAGGTCTTTTTTTTTTTTTTTTCAGCTCGTGTTAGGGGCCCAAATATTAGTTAGGATTTGTTGCACTTCAAATAAGGCTTTGAAACATAGATGAACTTTCTGAAATTGAAGCCAGAGTTGGGCTTTCAAGCATGGCTCGGGCTTTCCGGTCTGGAGGGGTGCTGGTGAAAATGAGGCTGTCAAGTCGGGTTTACAGCGTCAAACCGTCTTTTGGGCTTTCAACTTAGCACGTCACTTTGGCTGAGGCTTCCAAATGAAGGTTTTCCAAATGTGTTGCTGGAGGGAGGTTAATGCTAGCGCGAATGCTACCAAGTCACATCGCCACGCACAAGTGGGCCTCTTTTATTGTGAAACGATGCAGTGGTTCTTAATTGTGAAAGAGGCTCTTTGCTCTTTTGCGGCCGCTTCTCAAAGGCGCCATTGTCGTCTTATTGCACGTCATTAATTCGGATCCCCATCAAAAGCCCATCCCCCCCCCACCCACCCCCCCACTAGGCCCTCACCAGGTCCTTCAAAGTTTTGGTCCAGAAGGTGCACGCCACGGCCTTTTCTGAAAGCGTGCTGGTGGGGCTGCCGCCCCGCCCAGACCATATGCTTACTTTTGCCCCCCCCCCCCCCCCCCCCCCCCTCCCCCCTCACATTTATTAGTCTACACTTGTAGATTATCTGTCCTGCTTTTGTTGTGGAGGCCGTGGCTCAGGCAGTGGAGCGGTTTGTTCAGCAATGGGAAGTCTGTTGGTTCAGACCTGCCTCTGACTGAGTTGTGTGTCATTTTGTCATGGACAAGACATCTTGGCTCAGGGACGACAGATGAAAAATAGCCCTCTGGCTAATTCTGGTGCAACTACAGAAATATTCATTGATTTATACTGTCACTGTCATATATACAAAATAAAAATCAAATCATTATTAGTCATTCAGGTTCTTTTGTCTCTTGTGGTTCTTGAGATCATTTCTTAATATTCATGTTCACAAATTATTAATAAAAATCAATCAAATTGGAATTCCATCTTGAAGTAGAAATTAACTGTTCCATATTTTTTCCTTTTGTGATTGTTTGATTAATTCAATTACTATATTCAAAGTAAAATCCTTATATGTTATAGAATTGAATATTGTTCTCGTATGTATGTACGTCGATGTCTTTAATGTTGGGTCAGTTATCCAAGTAGTTTCTTGTTTTGTATACCTGTTGTACACTGACAATAAAGGTATTCTATTCTATTCTATTCTATTCTATTCTATTCTATTCTATTCTATTCTATTCTATTCTATTCTACTCTATTGTCACAAAGAACCGGAAAAGATTTAAAATGGATCCACACAACTTGTATGATTTTTTTGCACTGCATTCCATTTCAGCATCAAAATGGAGACTTCTTTGAAAGAAATATTTTTTATACGGTGCGGGGAATCTTTTGGAGTGTTTGTATATTTGTATATCACTAACACCACCGATAGTGATGGCATGATTTACGCCATGATTAATTTTTAATGTGAAGAGATGACAAACTGGCTTAATGTCGCAAATTGCCCACCTCTGTGTTTGTTTGGGTGATGGTCTCAATTGACAATCAAGATGAAGTCATCTATGAGCAGCTGTGACTATTTAAGCTATAAAACTATTTTAGCTATTTAAGTCAATTTCTATTGTAGTCGAGCTGGTTGGTTTCACATCAATGACATCACAAATCAAGCAGTCCAAGCGTTGCTGTTTTATTTTGAAAGGAATAAGTTAAAACATGCACAAAAGACCAAAGCAACCTGCTATCATTTTCCAACTCGCTTCCCGATTTTTGTCAGCATCATGCAAACGTAACAATCTTCATTTCATCATTAAATCGTGGCAGGCTGAGGTCACCGTTTCTCTTCAACTTTGACCTCGCCAATTTTACATGAATGTCAGACAGACTGACCTTTGACCCTTGCAGATGTTTGCCAGCACCTTCCATACAGCTCACGGTGGCATAAATAACCTTTCACCTCGACTTTATTGGTTTATGCTTTTCCCGCCATCTCCTGCATCGCCACCACTTCTGCCTGGTTTCATTGTCCATATTTCTCCGGCTTTTCCCTTGCCTCTTGGCCACCGCCACACGAGGAGTGAAGTGAGATTGCAGAGAGCGTGATTGAAGGTGGAGTGGGCGTCGCCCTTTAGATTCACACGTGGGAGGGCTGGGAGGAAAGCGGATGATGCCCAAGGGCAGCGTATCAAGTGGCCATTGGACTGGACCGGGCCGCCGGGGACGTGTTCTCTGGGCCTAGGGTCTCGAGGGTGTACATCTCAGCCCGTGGTGTCGGGTCAGGGGTTTGGGTTTGGTTTGGGTTAGGTTAGGCTAGGTTAGGTTAGGTTAGGTTAGGTTAGGTTAGGTTAGGTTAGGTTAGGTTAGGTTAGGTTAGGCTAAGTTGGAAAGAGACAAAAGGCGGGAAATGCATAAAAAAGGTGGGAAAAGGCAGGAAGGGCATTCCCCGACTCGCAGCCCTGAAACTTGAAAAGTTGGCAGTTTGAAGTCACTCCGCATATTTCTGGGCTCCCTACGAGGTGTTGAGCAGCGCTCTGGGGCAGGCAGCCCCCTGGTAGTAGGGAACCTCCAGTGGCTCGCTGCCCCGACCAGCGCCGTAGGACGAGTACTGCAGGGCATCGTAGGCCCTCAGGTCCAGTTTGTGCTGCTCGGGGGACGACATGAGGTTGTTGATGGAGAAGGGGTGGTTGAAGGCGTAGTGGGCATCGCCCTTCAGCTCCAAACCGTGTGGCGGGGGCAGGGAAAGGGAGGACAGCAGCTGGGGGCCCGACAGCTTGGCGCCCTCTGGGCCGGGCGGGGAGCGGCGGCTGGACGAGGCCAGCGGAGACGCAAGGCCCGGAGGTTTGAGGACATCAATGCAGGGCGAGTCGCTGCCGGTGCCACCGCTACGCTCCTTCCTGCCCTCCGCCAAGTTCTTCCTGTCGCATTTGAAGCGCTTCTGGCGGCGCAGGTAGCAGCCGTTCTCAAACATGTTCCCGGAGTCGGGGTGCAGCGTCCAGTAGGAGCCTTTGCCGGGTTTGTCGGGCGAGCGGGACACTTTGACAAAGCAGTCGTTAAAGGACAGCGAGTGTCGGATGGAGTTCTGCCAGCGCTGCTGGTTGTTGCGGTAGAAGGGGAAAAGCTCCATGATCCACTGGTAGATCTCGCTGAGAGTGAGCATTTTGCCAGGTGCCTGCTGGATGGCCATGGTGATGAGCGAGATGTACGAGTATGGTGGCTTGGCGTGCGGGTAGCTGCGCCGCAGCGGCTTGGCATCGCGCCCGCGGTTGAGGTTCAGGCCGCCACCGCCGCCCCCGTACTGGGCCCCGGGACTGACGCCGCCGTATGCGTGGTGGTGATGCTGTGTCGCCGCCGCTTGACCCACACCACCGCCGCACGGGCTCATGGCTCCGCGCATTCCGCCATTGCCCAGGCAGGACACCCCCATTCCGGACACGGGGGCGGGGCTGATGCTGGGCCCTCCGTATGCCATGTTGAAGGAGGCCGACGCCGCCCCGCCACCGGCCGACATGTAACCGGACACAGAGCTCATTCCCAAGCCTGCCGCCATTGGGGAGTACACCTGCACGAGAGAGAAGAGGCACAAGCACGCATCAGTCGGCCGCGATGTGACTTCCGCTCACATGAGACACTGGAAAAGTTGGCACTGCTCAACAAAACGTACTCCATTACAAGTGAACAGGAACTCAAATGTGATAAAAGTGATTGATTGTTCAAGTGAGACGAACAAGGAAGATTTCAAGCCAGGACTGTGTGGGCTTTCAAAGTAAGGTTTCAAATTAAGACTAAGGGATGGGTTTAAATCTCGGCTTTGGGTTTCAAATTAGGGATTTGAAATACAAATTAGCCTGAGGGATTCCAAAGAGTGTTACGGTTTCAAGCTCAGCTGAAGGTTTCAACTCACTGTCGATTAGTTTTAGTTTGGCGCTCAGTGTCAAATTCAGTGCCGAGGGTCTCCCTTTTCAACTCTTTTCGTTTCATTTCGTGTGTTTTTGTGTGTTGTGTGAGTATGTTTACAGTATATGTGTTGTGTGGGTTTGTGTGTGAGTGTTTGTGTGCGTGTGTTCTGTGTGTGTTGTCTGGGTGTGTTGTGTGTGTATGTATGTTTTGCGCGTGTGTGTGTATGTATGTTTAGTATGTTGTGCAAGTGTGTTTATTTGTGTTGTGTGAGTGCGTTTATTTGTGTGTATTGTGTAGTGTGGTTGTGTGTGTGTGTGTGTGTGTGTGTGTGTGTGTGTGTGTGTGTGTGTGTGTGTGTGTGTGTGTGTGTGTGTGTGTGTGTGTGTGTGCGTGCGTGTGACGTGGGTGTGGTGTGTGAGTGTGGTGTGTGTGAGTGTTAGTGTGTGAGTGTGGTGTGAGATGTGAGGTGTGAGAGCAGAGCGAGAGAGAGACAGAGAGAGAGAGAGAGAGAGAGAGAGAGAGCGCGAGAGAGAGAGCGCGAGAGCGAGAGAATTATTGGCTGCAATGTTGCACACTATATTATTTAATTTTGTGTGTAAATTTTTAACTTGATTGCGTTGTTGGGTAATTCAAGACTTGAGTTTTTAGGTACGTTTTTTAACGCTTCATTTTCTGTGTGATTTCCAACGGTTGATTTTTTGTTTTATGAAATAAAATCGAATGAGATTTTTGAACAGTGTCAACTTTGCTTAATTAGAAAATTGATGGATGGCTCCGTGCTGCGCACCCGCGACCCTTGTGAAGACAAGCGGTCAAGAAAATGGATGGATGGGTTGCATTTTTTTTTTTTTTTTACATGCGACTATTTTTCTAGACAATTATATTTTCTAAATGTGGCTGTTTTTGCACTGTCAATTCTGTGTGCACGTCCTCTGCGTGCTTGGGTGTCTGCATGTCTGCGTGCGAATGATTCTTTAGTGGTGTTTAATTGTAGAGTTTAATGAACGTGTTGATATCGGCTGCAACCTTTTTTTTCTGGATTTTTATTTCAAAGTATTTGATTGATGGAGGTGTAATAAACATTGACAATTAATATACAAATATTTTGCTTTGTATTCTGGTGGAGGTTGCGAGAATTGAAATTTGTTTTGTGTCACGCGTGGAAGAAAGAAGCCGACACTAAAAGGAAAAAGGATTAGGCGTTAAAACGTCATTTTGGTTTCATTTGTTATCTTTGTGTGTGTGTGTGTGTGTGTTTCTTTTATTTTTATTGTTACGGTTTATTGTTCCTTCTAAATAGACGTCATTAGTCTTGTAAACGATTACAAACACGTTCAATCGTTTTCATTCATTTTCCCCTCGGTATTTTAATTATTTTTATTTTCACGACATAACTAATTGTCGGGTGAATTTACAGGCAACAAAAAAAAAAAAAAAAAAAGGAAAACATTTCAAGTGCATGGTTTCACGAGCCAGCTCCTGTTGGATAACTTGATCTTTTCCGATATTCCAATTATTAACCTAAATAATGCGATCATTTTCCACTCGCTTTTCGCTTCACATTTAATTAAATGCGTGCACACCTCTCGAGACATTTTTACAGTTCCACTTAATTCTCACGCTTTATTCCCTCTCTTATCTCACTGGCGCCGCATCCTGCCGCTGTCTAAACAATAATAATGATCATTATTAATTATAATAATGAACAAAGGTAAAGTGCGTTTGATTAAAATAAAACAAAAGTTTCAAAAAACGATTTTGAATTCATCAAATAGCAAGAAATTATTTTTAGGCGTTTCTACAATATTCAAAATGCGCGTGGAGTTGGAAACTTTGTCATGCCGGTTATGAACGGGTGCTTGCGCGTATAGTCGTGTGCAATTGTGCGCGTCAAGTGTGCGTGCATGGATTTGCGCGTGTGGGAGAATTGGCGGGAAAATAAAAGGCTTGTGGTTACGTTACCTCGTCGCTGTAGAAGCAAGTCCAGTCCGGAGCCTCCTGACCTTCCATCTTTACCGAGCCCAGCATCTCCAACGCTAAAGGCCCAACACGCGTGGCGATGACGATGGTGAGGAAGATGAGGATGCGCCGGTCCTGGTTCTGGTCCTGGGGCTGACGGGAGGACACACACACACACACACGCACACGCACACGCACACACACACACACACACACACACGCACACACACACACACACACACACACTCACACACACACACACACACACACACACACACACACACACAAGTAAGTGAGGTGACGAGTAGAAAAGAAAAAAAAAGAAGGCAAAAAAAGGAGAAACTCCTCCTGAACAAAGTCCAGCCCACCTCCTCTTCCTTCTCCACGTGCCATTCCATCATCATCATCGTCGTCATCATCAAGTTGCATTTGTAGTTTTTTTTAGCCCTAAAAAGTATTTCTTTTAAACGCCAACGTTTTTAAACGTTCTGTTTCAACACAATGCATCATACTCAAAATCATTAAAAAAAAGTTTTATTTGTACAAATACATTTTCAAATATTTTTTGTGGCCATATTTTGATAGAACACGTTTCAATATTATTATGATTGTGTTAAAAAATTAACTAATAGGAATTACAACTGTGAATGTTGATTTGTCGTTGTTGATATTTGTTTATAAATATTGTAATCAAGTCGTGTGTGTGTGTGTGTGTGCGTGTGTGTGTGTGCGTGTGCGTGTGCGTGTGTGTGTGTGTGTGTGTGTGCGCGTGTGTCTTCCTGTATGTGAAACCGCATGTGTGTCATAAAAAAAAACACAACCGCTGTGACGCAGCAATGACGTCATCAACTAGCCAAGAATCCATCCCAGCTACATAAATACAACATCAACACTCATGTGGCCAGCTTGTCTCTTTGCTCCGTCTCCTGCTTTTTCTGGCTCCGCCTTCTGAGGCAGCACCAAATGGTCAACAATGCAACGAGCACCAGAACCAGCAGCATTACCGCCGCCCCCACCAGGGCCAGCACCAGCGCCCCTGAGAAGGGCCTGGGGGCGTCGCTCTCGCTGGGTTCGCACGCCGTCTCGTTCTTGGGGCACACGCATGAGAAAGATCCTGCCGTGTTCATACATTCATGGCGGCACCCGTGCACACCCGAGCACTCGTCTACGTCCACGCAGTCCCCCATGGTGTCCTTGCGGTAGCCAGTCCCGCATGGGGTGCACACAGTGCTCAGGTTGGCAGGGGCGCCGCCCGGCAGACGCCACACTCCGGGCCGGCCCCAGCAGTGCAAACCCAAACGGACTTTGGACCAGCAGTCCACTTGAATCCTGCTACTGATGTCAGGGTCCAGACTGAGGAAACGAGCTCCAGTCACCACGGGGCGGGGGCATGGACCAGACTCTGATTCTGGACCAGTGTCAAGACCTGGCTCATCAGGTCTTCTCTCTTGTTCTTTTAGTTCTTGTTCAGCAGGTGCAGGTCGAGTAGATTTAGGTCCAACAAGTTCCGGTCTGGCAGGCTCAGGTTTTGGTTGCTGTGGTTCTTGCTGAGATGGTTCAGGAGTAGCAGATTCAGGTCCAACCTTTTCTGGTTCAACAGGCACAAGTGTCGGTGGCACTGGTATTTCTGGTTTTTGCTCAGAGAGTTCTGGTCCTGTTACTTTGGCTCCAGGAAGTTCAGGTCTTGCAGATTCTGGTTCCGCTGTTTCTGCTCCAGGAGGTTGAAGTGTGGCAGGCTCAGGACTAGCAAGTTCAGGTCCCGCAAGTCCTCCATCATCTAACTCCAGGTTGCATATGAAGTGGTTCTTGGTCTTGCAGCTGAGTGGTACCAGCCCCCAGCTGTTGACTGCGGACCCGTTCAACTGGGCGACGAGTCCCGCACACAGAACTGAGGTGCAGGTCTGTTCCGGCTCATGGGCCCAGCGGGTCTCGGTCGCGTCCTCGCCCCCGTGGGTCCACTCAAAGCCTCTGAGGGGCAATGAGGGGATCACACACTGGTTCTTGGCCTTCTTCAGTCCCACCCACAAGGCGGGGGACCTGGCGGTCAGCGACTCTGCAATCGCACCCAGGACTTGCGCCAGCTCCTGAGGTCTGGTGAAGGAGGCCAGACCGTGGGGGTGACAGGCTTCCTGTGCTCGCTCAAAGGGCAGTGGAGAGTGATGCACCGAGTAGCGTGGGTGGGACTTGGGAGCGGCAGACAGCAACATCAGGCTGAGGGTGAAAACCAACAGCTGAAGAAAGACGGAACGGGGCGGAAGCAACATGGCTGACTCCTCCTACCAGACTGAGGAGGGAGAAACAAGATACACACATAAATAGGATGCGCTCATCATTAGGAATGAATTGCTACTATGACTTCATCTTCTCTTTCTAAATGTTAACAACACGAATATAGTATATTATATATTGTTAATCTTATATCAGTACTATATAATGTCAAATCTGGTTAGTATACAAAGTGTTAGTGGTGTATCACGGTCAAAATGATAATGTAATACATTAGTGAGCGACGCACGCACGCGCACACACACACTCTTTATGTTGTAATTTATTACTTGCCAACTTGTTTACTATGTCAGCAGAGCATGTCAAGTCCTCGTCAGCACAGGATACCAACAGTTAGCATGTCACACAGGTCTACAGTAATCAGCGCAAAGCACTAATGATGTCTCATCATTTAAAATTTGACTACACTTGAGAGCTTGTCTCAGTAGGAAAAAAAATGTAGCAGCACTTAATTTCGTGTTTCAAGTAGGTTTTTAAACAAGAACAAATTCTTACCTTCTTTTTCTTTGTGTGGTTCCAAAGTGGCTTGTATGGTGCTGAGTGGCGACTTCGCCCTCAGCGCCAAACGCCACCCAGGACCTCCCCCTCCTCCTGCCCCAACTTCCTGCCGGGAAAGGAAGTGTGCGATGTCTTGATAAAGTCAGCAACTTCAGCTAAATCCACACTTTTTTCTTTCTTCAGAGGGCGACGTTAAGTCCACCGGGGGTCACGTCAAAGCTGCTTTCAGTGGGCCTTTCTTCATGCAAGACGACGACATGCTCATCCAAATACAGCTACCACAACAAGGGCACACCACACACACAACACACTACACACAAACACACACACAGAGGCGGGAAGGAAGCAACTCATCTTGCTCTCGTCTAATTGGTTTTAATGACTCAGAGGAAATAGCTGAGTCTCCAACAGGAAGTACGTGTTCTCATGTGCACACGTGTGACAATCTACGTACTCATCCAATTGTTGTCACGGCAACGCAGTTGCTTCCTGTTTTCCGCAGGAAGTGTTTAAAGAATGGCAAGAAGCCCAAGGTCACTTATGCATGCTGTCATAGAAACAGCGCAGATTTGATTTCAGCGGGTTTCAAATTGTCAAACATGTTTTCCTGAGTCATTGTAAAGTATCCCCTTGGACTTGAAAAAATGTTAATGAAGGTCATAAAGCTTTAAGGGTCAATGGAACTTTCTGTATAAATTTCGTGAGGAGGCTATTATGGTCTTGAAAAACATTCAAGTATATTTGGATCCATAAGGTCAATGAGGGACCATTGCTCTACAGAAGATCTGTGAAAGTTTTAAATAGTCATTCATCCTCTGATGGGGAGCACAAACGTCATGGAAAAGGTTTGACAAGGTCCATCCACAATGAGACTATGGTAAATAGCGGTCCATGGAAGCACCTCAAGCTTGTTAAGATCCATAAAGCTATATCAAAGGTCCAAGAGTGTGCAGAAATGTCATTGAAATCTCTCCAAGATCCACGAAGACCCATGAAGGTTGTGTGTTCCAAAATGTTTATTCGAACAAAGAGAGAGGACACAAGATGGGTGGCAAGCCTCCATCCAAATGTTCTGAACATGATCCAGCAATCAAACCATAAGATGTCGCACACATTATTCACGGCTGAGTCAGGCAGCAGACGCAATACAACAGTGTGTGCGTGTGTGTGTGTGTGTGTGTGCGTGCGTGCGTATGTATGTGTGTGTGAGCAAGTTAAGCGGCGCTGGACACGGCGAGCTTCTTCAGGTGATCCATGAAGACCTGTAGGCTAACGTCATCTGTGAGGATGGGCGCGCCCGACTCCTGCCAGCAAAACCCAAATTCATTGAGTCAATCAATCAATGATCAAATAACGATGCGTCGATGGCTCACCTGTCCCCAAGTGTACATGTTGTTGTGCGTCTGCGAGGGGTTGACTTTGGAGAGCAGGAAGCGAGCCTGAAAATGGAGGAGATGCATTCAAGTTAGCGCTGCAGGCGAATCAGTGTCCAAGGCGCGCAACAGCGTCCCCACCTGGCTGCCGCCATGCTCTGTGTCAATGTATCGCGGCATGGGGAAGCGCGAGTGCAGCAGCTCTTGGGCGTCGTCCACCGGCGCCTGAAGAAGATGCCGGAAGTTCTCGTACCCGGCCATCTCCTGATACCCTGCCTTCCTCCACTGGGACACCGTCTGCCACGCGCACCCAAAAGTCACGCTGGGAAACACACTCCGGAGTTGTGCATTTGTGCGTGCCCGTACCTCTCCATGGTAGATGAGGATTTGGAAAAAAGTGTCCATGAGCAGGATGCGATCTGGAAGAATGCTGCTGCTGTCCAATAACACCGGCTGCGTCCCAAATTAACATCAATAACTTGTCAATCATTTGGAAAGTTCTCATAAATCATTTGCAGTTGATGCACTCTAAAATTTCCTGAGAGGGGAGTCAATGATGGTGTCAGGGTACACTTGCTTGTCTTGTGTGCCGACACCGTGAGTTCGATTCCCACATATGACAGTGTGAATGGAAAAAAAAAAAAAATCTCAAGAGGCTCTGATATATTACGTGTGCCGCCGTCTAGCGGCCAACAGTGGACTTACACCCAAAATAAATGGGCCCAAAATAAATGGGCCCAAAACAGTTCCAATGAGAACCAAAATTGTGGGCCTGAGCTTGTCAAAGTACTCACCAGTTTCACGGCAACTTCACTTGAGGCGTCATGAGCACAATAATGACCTAAACGAATGGGCATACGAGACCAACCTCAGGAGGTCCCTGGAAGGAGTATGCATAGAGAACGGGCTGGATCATGATGAGCGCCTGCGTTAGCTCCTGCCGGTTGAACTGATGTCGGTAGTACGAGCTCTCGTCTGGACTGTTATTGAACACCTGCAGGAAGGGCGAGCGCCTCAGGTGGAACATGAACTGAAAGCACACATGCCGTCAGTCAGGACGAGGCGGGAGCCTGCCTCACGTTGCATCGCATCGCGTTGCCTTGCGCCGCGTTGCCTTGCGCCGCGTTGCCTCGCGCTGCGTTGTCTCGCGTCGCGTTGCCTCGCGTTGCGTTGCCCCGCGTCTCACCTGAGGGTACAGCGAGAACGTCTCGGAGAACCTGAAGGAGTTGGGATCATCTTTGTGGTAATCGCCAAACTTTTGACACTGGTGAGAAAACAACGGTTGAGCATCTGTCTCAGTACTCTACTGCCCCCGGGTGGCCAAAGGGAGTAGCACAATGTGCATTTGAATCAAAGCAACACAAAATTGCAAATTCAGTCCATCGGCGCGCTTTGAGAAAGAGCAACACTGGCCAGTGATATTTTGCAAATGAAAAATGTAATTGATTCAACTTGAACTTACTTATTGATATAAGTACGCCGATGAACTTGAGAGCAAAAGGCGAGCGGTGACAGGCGGGCAAGCACTGACCAGTCTGATGAGTTGTCTGTCTAGCCACCTGAGGACGTCGGGCCCCTCCTCTGTCTCAGCGCGGTACACAGCCAGCCGGGCCATCAAGATGGCTGCAGCCTCTTGATCGAAAGATGCGGCGATGCTTTGGGTCTGCGTCTGAGCATCCGCCCAGCTGCCGCACACGTATAGTCACGTGACGTTTGAACTCATTTTTTTCAGGCCCAATACATTATTATCAATCGATCACTGATATTTGGAGCCGATATTTGGCTCTGTGCTATTTTTTTTTAACTAGGGCAGAAGGGCCTTTTTCTGCCAGACAAAAAAAAGAAATTAACGACCGTGGCCGAAACCTGCTTTAAATAAGGTGATTGGGAGAGGCGGGATCAACGTGGCACTCACTGAGCAAAACAGCAATTTGATAGCTTAACAAATAAAAATAATGTGATATGTAAAATGTGCAAACTATGCAAAAACGGGTCATGTACGTTTTTGGCAGTGTGGTCATCCAGGAGTGAGCGTGTGCGCGACTTACTTCCTGGCGATGGTGGTCACACGTATGCGTCGCTGGCCCGACGCGTGCTGGTACTGCGTGACGAACTGCAGAGCGCCACGCCCGCCTTGAGGGATGGGGGCGTTGTGCTGGCAACACACAAAACACAAAAATCCAACTGAACGGTGGGAAGAAAAACTGTACACACTCCTGGTCAAATGCTACTTTGTGTGAGAAATAAAAACTCTTTCCCATCGTCAATGTGTCCTATAACCTGTGCGACACATACAAATTTCCAATAAGTTTTTGTTTGTGCATTTTGTTTCTACTGGCCGAGTGTGTTGTGCGTGACATCCTTACCTGATTGACCACCTCAAAGTAGAGCGCTAGTGTGGTGCTGTGGTCCAAACCGCACATTTTCCACTGGCACGTTCCTCCGCAGCCGATCTCCTGCCGCAAACATGAAGTCAAGGTCAGCAGAGGCAGGAGGGAGGGGGTGGGGACAGCAAAGGAACATGACCATACGTTTTCGGAGACGCAGGGCCCTTTGGTGTTGAGGGACACGCAGGGTCCGATGGCTCCGGACACTTTCACCTCCCTGGACGTCTGAAGGGAAAAGGATAATTTCTCTTGACAGCAATTCGGCAAGCTCCTCCCTGCTCGTCTCTTGGCCATAAATGTGGTGGCAGGAAAAGGGCGAGGCCGGGGACCATACCTTGACCTCCAGCGCGGCAGCAAAGGCCATCTTGAAGGCACCTTGAACGTCTTTGGAGAAAACTCTCTGAAATGTTTGCTTGAACAACGACGTGTTGAACGAGTCCGCCATCACCATGTAGCCTCTACGCGCCCGCATGCGCACAGGTTTGGAGTTGCAACACAGACTGACAGTTTTACAATGGGAAGGGTTCAAAAGAGGCCAGTGTGTATGTGCGCGCGTGTGTACCCCGTGTTGTTGGCACAGCACTTCATCTCCAGGAGCCCGGTCTGGTCGAGTGCACACGCGTAGATGTCCATCACGTGACCGCTAGCCGACGCCCTGCTAGCCAGCGACTCGTAATGCTACCGCGCACAAATTTGCAGGTCAGCTAGGCAGCGCGGGACGCCAACACTAAGAAGCCGGCGTTCTCACCTTGGCAGCCTTCTTCATGAACTTGGCGTTGCCCTTTTCGATGTCGTGCCAAGACCTGATGGGAGTCTTCAGCTCGTCGCCCACCACCATGCCGGGACCGTGTGTGGCCGGACCCCCGATGAAGGTCATGATGCGCGCGCCCGTGTTGGGGAAAGTGCACTGGTACAACAACGGACATCAACATGTCGACGATTACTTTTGTCTAAATGAAGCTCCTATGAAGCTCCTCAACTCAATTAGATGCTTCCTTGACAGGAAGATGCCACACAATGGCTGCAAAGCACGACTTTGGTCAAAGTGGAGTCAACAGTTTCCTTCAGCCGAACAATACTTTTGTCCAAATAGAGCTCCCCAACTCACTTCAACCCAGGGGCTGGCAAAGCACTACCTTTGTCCAAATGAAGCCCATCTACTCAATTCAAAGTAAGAAGTAGTTCCTCGGCACCAAAACGGCACAAGCTAATGGGCAAACACTCCTATCTAAATAGAGCTCATTAATTCACTTGTTGCCGAGAACCGACATCCCGTCAACCAGGGTGGCGAGGAGCCAGTGAGGAAGCGTGCCGAAACGGCGACCGCTCACCTCCAGCAGGCCGACGGCAATGGACATGGCCACGCCCAGGGAGCGCAGGGGCCGCTTGCCCTGGACCACGGGCCAAGAGTCGCGCTGCAGCTCCCCCAGCAGGTCAGTCAAGTTCATGTCCACCTTCTGGACTGGCTGCAGGAACCTGGAAGCGAGCACACGCCAAAGTGTTTGGTCTGCAGCGTTGCCATGCAGCGCCGGCGCACCGCACCTGTTGTACTGCGGCTGTTGGGGCACTTGCGATCCTCGTGCCTGGGAAGAGGCCGCCGGTTTGGCCAGCCCCAACATCTCCTGCGCATTGCCCACAATGCACAGCACATTAGCACAGCTCCCACAGAGCATTAGCAACACAATTGGCATCCAGCTATTAGGAGAATTTGAGTAGCGTCCATGATTAGCATTAGCCTGTGAGCATCACCGACCAGCACCATCTGCTTGGTTAGAGTCCGCTTGTTTGCGTACCTGCAGCTGCTTGCCGTTGAGGTCTTTGGTGCCTTTGAAGACATAACTCTTAGAGATGCCCTCGCAGCCCAGTTCGTGTACGTGGACGATGCGGCCGAAGGTGATGAGACCCACCAGAGCCGTGGGGGGCAACAGAGACAAGGACATCTGCAGAGACTCCTTCAGTGCCTGCAGGTCCTCCTCCTCCATGCATGTGTCCACCACATACAGGAAGACCAGTGGCATCTGGGGGCCCCGCTGAGCGATGCCGACGACGCAACACAGAGCTTGTTACTAATTATTTCTCTTTATTATGTATTTGACATTGGATTGCACAACTGGCCTTTGAATTCATCTTTCAAGTATTTTGATGTCCGCAAAACGAGAGAGTTCTCGGTTGGGTTCTGGTGCAGCTCACCTGAACCACATACTCGATGGTGGAGAACTGAGGCAGCAGTTCGGCCGGTTGGTTCACCTCCGAGATTCCCGAGTAGGATGGTGGGAACTAAGAGGAGTGGCGAGAGGACGAGCAAGACGGTGAGTCAAAAGCGGGACACGGGCGGCTGAGAGAACTGGAAGGGGAATCGGTACCTGGTTCCTCTGGTAGCAGAAGTTGCACGCCCACAGCTTGGCCCGGTAGTCCACTTGACTGATTGAACATGGGTCAGCATTTAAAAAAAATTCAGACTCAAACCTGAAGCTGTGAAATTTTGTTGAAGTGTGCATCTGCTTCTGTGTATGTGTGTCACTGTTGGTCATATGTGAGTGTGATTGTGCGTGTGCGCGCATACCAGAGCGGGTTGAGCACGGCACGGCACGTGGCGCGGCTGCAGAGCACGGGCTCGTACTGGATGGGCGGCAGGTCAGGTCGCTCCTTGAGGGGCGTAAAGAGGGCGGCGACAGGCACCACCATGCGCGTAGCCTCAAGTCGGCTGGACGGCCAAACGTTCCAGCTGAAGCGCACACCATCACGCTCCTCGTTCTGGGCGATGTATTCAGGGAAGGTCGTCATGGTAAAGCCGATCGACTCCGCCTGCGACGGTCACTTTATTAGCAACGCCACGATGTGCTCGTCACACACTTGTTTCTCACGTGTGTGGACACACAGTTTTCATTCAGAGAAGCAGAAACACAGAGTACACATACACACTCACTCACGCACGCACAGAAACATACCATATTTATTCTAATTATCGCCCATATTCTAATAATCGCCCAGTGTGTGTTAGCGATGACATAAATAAAAAACATTGATACCTCTAATTATCGCCCATGCTGCTAAAAATTCCCCCCCAAAACTTACGTTTTCCTCCGCGACCACATGCCGACGTCATTGCGCGAGTTTAAATATGACTGATTTGACAGCACGTTGAATGTCCCTTTTAAATTGTTTTTCTCCATAAACTATGATACATTTACACTCATCATGCCGCTACAATATCCTCACACAATTACGTTATCGGGGCGTGCGCTCGAACAAGACGATCGCGATAACATGATGTGTGCAACATGTGATGTGCGACGGTAACGTGTCGCATCGATGGAGAGTCAATTGACGCACCCCGCTGTTAGAGGTAGATCAAAACAGCCTCTGTTCTAGTGTTAAGAACACCAGTGAGATGCAGGTATTGTATACTACATAAGGAAAATATACATATTATCGCCCATTTCAGTGCCCCTTGGCGATCGGACAAAAAGTGTTCTCTATTAATCGCCCACCCCCATGTTGGACATAAGCCTTCTCTAATTATCGCCCTGGGCGTGGAACAGTGGACCAGCTATACACCCTCGGCAGGACCTACGAGGGGGAATGGGAGTTTGCTCAACCAGTCCACATGTGTTTTGTGGACTTAGAGAAGGCGTTCGACCGTGTCCCTCGAGAACTTCTGTGGAGGGTGCTTCGGGAGTCCTGCCCTATGTCACCGATTTTGTTCATAACTTTTATGGACAGAATTTCTAGGCGCAGCTGAGGCGTTGAGGGTGTCCGGTTTGGGGACCTCAGCATCGCGTCTCTGCTGTTTGCAGACGACGTGGTGCTGTTGGCTTCTTCAAGCCTTGATCTCCAGCTCTCACTGGAGCGGTTCGCAGCCGAGTGTGAAGCGGTCGGGATGAGGGGCAGCACCTCCAAATCCGAGTCCATGGTCCTCGGTCGGAAAAGGGTGGAATGCCCTCTCCGGATCTGGGATGAGATCCTGCCCCAAGTGGAGGAGTTCAAGTATCTTGGGGTCTTGTTCACGAGTGAGGGTAGGATGGAGCGCGAGATCGACAGGCGGATCGGTGCAGCGTCGGCAGTAATGCGGACTCTGTACCGGTCCGTCGTGGTGAAGAGTGAGCTGAGCCAAAAGACAAAGCTCTCAATTTACCGGTTGATCTACGCTCCTACCCTCACCTATGGTCACGAGCTATGGGTCGTGACCAAAAGAACGAGATCCCGGCCGAAATGAGTTTCCGCCGCAGGGTGTTATATCTTATCTCCCTTAGAGAAAAGGTGAGAAGCTCGGTCATCTGGGAGAGACTCTGAGTAGAGCCGCTGCTCCTCCACGTTGAGAGGAGCCAGATGAGGTGGCTTGGGCATCTCATCAGGATGCCTCCTGGACGCCTCCCTGGAGGTGTTCCGGGCATGTCCCACCGGTAGGAGGCCCCATGGATGACCCAGGACGCGCTGGAGAGACTATATCTCTCAGCTGGCCTGGGAACGCCTTGGGATCCCCCGGGATGAGCTGGATGAAGTGGCTGGGGAGAGGGAAGTCTGGGAGTCCCTCCTAAAGCTGCTGCCCCCGCGACCCGACCCTGGATAAGCGGAAGAAAATGGATGGATGGATGGATCGATGGGCCAATAAATGCAATCGCTATATAGTCATGTCATTGTGTCATAACATGCACTGATTCACTGATGAATCCCCCCCAACCCTAACCCTTTTTTTCAGAAATCCAAATTATGGTCAACCTAGCCCACATTCTCACACGCAGACATTAATAAGGCGCATCATGCATACGCCTACATTTACGTCACAATGAATAAAACCTAAAACTAATGACAACCCTAAAACAACTCCACACTCGCGCAGTCGCGTCAGTCGTGTGACGTCACATAATTCTCCCACTTTCATTCACGATCATTTTGACAGCTCGGACGTAGTTAAAACATCTCAGTGAGTCATCCACGTGGACGGCGACAGCCCAAGATACACCTATGATGAAACGAAGCCTTTAAAATGTTCCTCGACTGACTTGACATGTGAGTTAGCCGCTGCACCAGCAAGCTAACAGATATCTAGCAAGCTAGCCCGGCTCGCTACTGAGAATAAAAGACAAGCGGAGCAACAAAAAGCAGCCCAAGAGAAACGTCACTCACCGCTTGTCTCGCTCGCTCCTGAAACCCGCTCGCTATTCACGAGTTCGCTTTTCACGTGTTCACTTTGAACGCCAAATCGGTGCGGCGGTCACTCAAGTGGGCGTGAGGAGAGGGACTCTCGGTGCGCGCGTAAGTGCGCGTGAGCTTGACAACGAAGCAAAACAACATGGCGGCGCTGCCACGTCGAGACAAAGATTGTACGGAGATTAAAGATGAGTGACAACTCACTCCATCAACTATTCGGGAGCCCAAAATGCCCTGCCCGAGTTCCATCTATCCAACCATTGTCTGTACCGCTGGAGGGGTGTCAAACTCATTTTTGTCGCGGGCCGCATTGTAGTCGTAGTTTCCCTTGGAGGGCCATTATGACGGTCAACGTCTTTTATATACATACACAACAAACTGATGAATAACTAGTTTTGAAATTAGTTTTTAATCTAGTTTTGAGACTAGTAAAATCAGTTCAAATTGTTTAAAAAGATGAATCGTAATAAAAATTGCTAGTGAAGGAATGGGGTCGAAATACAAAAAGTCCTGCCTAGCTACAAAAACAAATATGCTCAAACTTCATTGAATAAAGTACATAAGCAGACAAGTATATTCACATATTAAATCAATAAAAGAAACATTTTAAGCATATAATTATACCTACACACCAAATCAATAAAGAAGACATAACTAGACATTTTTGATAGGGGGTAATGACAAAGGTTTTTATAACTATATGAGCTGATATGTATTTCTGAGCACTTTGAAATAACAAATGTTTTTTTATATATTGCCTGAATAGCTTAATGACCCTTAAGGAACTGTTTAATGCATGCCTGATGATTTTCTAAATCACGGACACTGCCAACGTAGTCTAAAAATGTTCACTACTTGATTATATCTTATGTTTTGACTAATGCTAGACGCCAGTTTTCGACTACTACTTAACATTCTGAGCAGAGGGAAATATTTTGCCTAACAAAGAAAAGATATGGTTGGAAGCATGATTAAACTAAGAATATTCAAGAGATTCAAGATTCAAGAGTTTTTTATTCGCCATGTTTGAGCCTGCCAAACAAAGAATTTGACTTCGGTAAATCACAGCCTCTGTTCAACATTTAGGTGACTAACAACAACACTCAGGACATGTGAAAAATGAAAGATATTCTCAAACATCCCCTGATCTTAAACTGATCTTAAACTCCCAAGAGGGCAAGGAAAAACTCAAAACTCCAGCTAGGGGAAATGAGAAACCTTGAGAAGAGACCACAGATGGGAGGGTCCCTCTTCTAGGATGACCAGGCTGCAATGGATGCAGAGAGGACACATAGTACAAACAGTGTAGACGAAAAAGGTGTGGAAAGCGGGATGTTATTGCACAGTAATGACTCTGAGACTCTAAGAGTGGTGTGAGTTCATCAGAGCGACAGCCTGGGGGAAGCAGCTGTCTCTGTGTCTGCTGGTTTTAGTGTACAGAGCTCTATAACGGCGTCCGGAGGGGAGTAGTTCAAACAGGCTGCAACCTGGGTGCGAAGGGTCTGTTGAGATGTTACTTGCACGTTTCCTGGTCCTGGACAGGTACAAGTCTTGGATAGATGGGAGGTTGATTCCAATTATCTTTTCTGCAGTCATTGTCCGTTGCAGTCTGTGCTTGTCTTGTTTGGAGGCCGATCCAAACCAGACAGTGATGGAGGTGCAGAGGACAGACTGGATGATGGCAGTGTAGAAGGTCTTCAGCAGCTCTCGCGGCAGGTTGAACTTCTTGAGCTGTCTCAGGAAGTACAGCCTCTGCTGGGCCTTCTTCCGGACAGAGTCTATGTGGCCGGTCCATTTCAGGTCCCGAGAGATTGTGGTTCCCAGGAACTTGAAGGTGTCTGATGAGAGAATAGTATTACTGCGGATAGTGAGGGGTGAAAGTGGTGAAGGACCTCGCCTGAAGTCCACTGTCATCTCCACGGTCTTGAGCGGGTTCAGGTCCAGGTGGTTTTGGCTGCACCAGTGGACCAGCCGCTCCACCTCCTGTCTGTACGCAGTCTCATCACCGTTCTGGATCAGTCCAATGAGAGTGGTGTCGTCTGCATACTTCAGGAGCTTCACAGAAGAGTCACTTGCGGAGAAATCGTTAGTGTAGAGGGAGAAGAGCAGTGGGGAGAGGACGCACCCCTGAGGGGCTCCAGTATTGGTGGTCAGGGTGTCAGATGTGATGCTACCCAGCCTCACACGCTGTCTCCTGTTGGTCAGGAAGCTGATGATCCACTGACAGGTGGAGGCAGGCACCGCGAGCTGGATGAGCTTCTGTTGGAGGATGTCAGGAGCGATGGTGTTGAACGTCGAGCTGAAGTCCACAAACAGGATCCTGGCGTACTTTCCTGGGGTGTCCAGGTGTTGCAGAATGTAGTGCAGTCCCATGTTGACCGCATCATCCACCGACCTGTTTGCCCGGTAGGCAATCTGGAGGGGGTCCAGCAGGGGGCCCGTGACATCCTTCAGGTGGTTCAGCACTAACCTCTCGAAAGATTTCATGACCACAGATGTCAGTGCAACAGGTCTATAGTCATTCAGACCTGTGATGGCGGGCTTCTTGGCCACTGGAACGATGGTGGAGCTCTTGAAGCACGAGGGCACCTCACACAGCTCCAGGGAACGGTTAAAGATCCGTGCAAAGGTGGGCGCCAGCTGCTCAGCGCAGACTTTCAAGCAGGAAGGTGACACGCCGTCTGGGCCCGGTGCCTTCCTGATCTTTTGTCTCCGGAACATCTGGCGCACTTCCTCCTCGCGGATCTGGAGTGCGGGCGCGGCCTCTGCAAGAGAGAGAGTCGGTGACCACGGTGATGGAGGTGTGGACAGAGCAGTTGTGGGGGGAGGTGATTATGTAGATTGTGCTGCAGGAGGTCCCGTTGTGTGGGAGGACCGATCAAACCTGCAGTAGAACCTGTTTAGCTGGTTAGCGAGCCTTGGGCTCTCCACAGGACGGGGGGTTCGTTTCTTGAAGCCCGTGATGCTCTGCAGACCTTTCCACACTGTTGAGGGATCAGGATTGGCAGAGAGGTGTCTCTCCAGGCTCTCCTCGTAACACCTCCTGGCTTTCCTGACCTCTTGGTTCAGTGTGTTTCTGGTCTGCTTGAACAGGTCCCGGTCACCGCTCCTGTAGGCCTCCTCCTTGACTTTGTGCGGCCTCTTAAGGTTCGGTGTAAACCAAGGTTTGTTGTTGTTGTACGTGCAGAAGGTCTCAGTCTGCACACTAAAGGGAAATGTGCTTTCGGGAGTTTGCAAACATATTTTTTAAGGTTGTGTTAAACTTATATATTAATATTAATATCTAGTATTGGAGTGCTCGTGTGGATTGGTGGGTGGCGAAGAATGTGCAGGCAAACTGCATGAACTTGTTTTCTTCGAAGTGTTGTGGAATAGGCCCGGATAGGGAGTACCGGACGAGAACACCTCAAGGTCGGTGAAAAACGAGAACAACAGCACGTCTATGTGGCCGGGCTTCGCGGGGAAAACCCAACCGCCTGACCTCAGCAACACCTGGACGGGGAGGAGATGACCATCGACCAATCATCTCACAATATTTTGCATGCTTTAATATTCATATTGTGTTTCTTCAAAACTGGGCAACCCGGAAGAATGTGTCGTCTTTTGGTGGTCACAAAAACGCACGAGTTTTAGTGTGAGGGACCCAGGCCTGTATTAGTGCGCTTTGTCAGGAATAAACAATTGGTAAATTTGGTCTGATTGATTTACTGGTCTTCTCTTTGACAGAACGAACTCGCAAAATTGTTAGGTGCGCCAGTGTGTGGATTAGGACATAGCAATTTATGTGTTAAGTGTTGATCGCAATTTGGAGTCAGATCAATAACTAAAATCCGTAACCTAACAACACACAGATCCTCGCAAAAACTGATGTATGATGTGACAGTGTCAGTGAGTTCATGCAGGTCTGAAGTTGCAGCTTCAAAAACTCTCCAATCGGTGCAGTCAAAGCAGGCTTGGAGGTCCTGCCTTGACTCCACTGTCCACTTCCTTACAGTCCTCACCACAGGCTTAGAAGTTTTTAGTTTCTGTCTGTAGGCCGGAATCAGATGAACTAGACAATGGTCCGAGAGTCCTAAAGCTGCACGAGCCACAGAGTGGTATGCATCCTTAATTACGGTGTAGCAGTGGTCCAGTGTCTGTGCCCCTCTGGTGGGACACGTTATGTGCTGTCTGTATCTGGGGAGTTCGTGTGCGAGGTTCGCCCTGTTAAGATCACCCAGAACAATGATTAGTGAATTTGGTAGAAGTTTCTCCATGTCTGTCACCTGGTCAGCCAGCATCTTCGTGGCTTCACTCGCACGTGCGTGTGGTGGAATGTAAACAGCCGCCATGACGATCGAGGAGAACTCCCGTGGTGAATAGAACGGTCGGCAGTTTATGAAAAGAGTTTCCAGGAGAGGGCTGCAAAACTCTTTCAACACCATGACATTGGTACACCAACGTTCAATAATGTAGAAACAGAGACCACCTCCCTTTGATTTTCCGGAGAGCTCCGCGCTGCGATCTGCACGCGTTAGCCGAAACCCAGCTAACTCCATGGCGTGGTGGGGGGTTCGTTCGCTAAGCCACGTTTCAACAAAACACAGTGCGGCGGATCTGCTGAAGTCTGTGTTCATTGAAGTGAGGAGCAGCAGTTCGTCCATCTTGTTCGCCAGGGAGCGGACATTCGCCAGATGAATTGACGGTAGGGCAGAACGGAACCCTCTCTGCCTCAGCTTTACGAGGGCTCCGGCTCGTTTTCCGCGTCGCCGCCGTCGCGCTAGCTTGTATAGCACCGCCGCTCCGGCTAAAATCTCCGACAAGCAGTCTGAATCAGAGAGAACAGGAGAGAAAATACCAGAAGAAGACTGACCGATGTTTAACAGTGCTTCTCTAGTAAAACTGATCCGGGATGGACAGCAGAAGACACAGAAAACACACTAAATAAGACAAAGAAACAGAGAGCGACTCACCGTGGCGGCCATCCGCGGCGCCATCAGATGACGTAAGTGGAGTATCAAAAGAACAAACAAACAAAAACATGGTAAGTGGTGAGTACAAACTTTGTATAGTCAGGGAACATTAATAAATTGATGATGCCACAGCCAAAAGCTCACCTAATTCCGTACAAAATGACAAAATTGAAAGAATGATGAATGGGCGGTGTGCGACAGTGGGCGAAGTGGATGTATGTGCAAGAATGGTTTACAGGAAGGACATTTGGAGATAAAACCGATAGAAGTGCCAGAGGAAGAGCGGCAGGAGGAAAACAACCATGAACCCGGCCAAAGGTGATCGCCAAGGCCGAAAGACGGGATGGAAGACAACAGCCCCCACACGCACCGAATTGCCCATAATCAGCACCCACCCCCACGGAACGAGCTCTCACCGAACCAGCATCCACTACCATGGAATCAAACTCTCCTGCGAACTTGCCACACCCCCTGACTCATCACCCATCAAACTCGGCCCACACTGGCATGTGTAACTGAATATAAGCTGACCAAAGAACCTTGAATGTTGCCTTTTCTGAATGGAGACTTTCTACTCTTGAGCATAGTCACACGAAAGGCCCAGCACTGTATTGTACTTTCCTGAAAACAGAGCTTTCTTAACAAGAATTGTGATTGAACTCCACCAATCTGTGTAAGTCAAAATTTTGTTTCGGTGTCTTAGCCTTTTCCTAAAACTGAAGAAATAAAACGAGCACGTGGTGAGCGGTCTCTGGCCCCCTGCCTGGGAGAGGCACTGATAAGAGGTTTAGTAGATTAGTCTCCCTTAATCGATGGATGGCTGGGTTCTGTAAAAAGCAGGGACTGTATTTTAGGGTGTTTTCACACCTGGACCCTTTTAAAAGAACCAAAGTCAGGCCTCTTTAATTGGACCAAAAAGTGGAACAAGAGGAAACAAACTCAGTTCTTTTTGTGTTCACATTGTGAGTGTATTTCATTGTGAGTTCTCTTTTTGGTTCAGTTCAACCTTGATGGGGCCTCAGTCCTCTTTCTGTTCACACTAGGTCCTCTAGAGCTCTCACACTCCCACTGCACTGCATTCTGGGTAGTTTTTGATATCCCCTGACTCCCTACTTCTTCGCATTTTATCTCGAGTAGCTAAATACTTTAGTTTTTTCACTTTTATTCTGCATTGTATAGAAGTTCTATCAAAACCGGCTGCTTTCATTCTCTCAGAAAATTCCTCAAATACTTTCGCATTACGGTGGGTCGTAGATAGTTGTGATTTAATGCTGTCGTCGTTCCAAATTTCCAAAAGACATTCTGTTTTGTCTCCTCCCCAAACTATGCCCCGTCCAGGTGCCGTGGCAGAACTTTGAACGGCACATGCTTCTCTACGTTTACTATTAGAACCACGGTCACGACCACGAACATGACTTGCTGCTGCCATACTTTGGATTCTCTGTTCTCTACAGTTTTGTTTTTGCGCCTGCAGTCACGTGACCAATCTACGGCAAGCCAAGGAGGTTACAATACAGTGCAAAAAGGCGAAGTGAACCCAGTGCGCTTTGTGTTCACAATGCACAGACTAGGTGAACCGTAACGTTGACTTTTTAGCGAACCGTACTGAGACCACCTCTTGAGGTGGTCTCAGTGCGGTTCGTTTTAAAGGGGTCTGAGTACGGTTGGCGTGTTCACATATGCACAAAAAAATGCTGAGTCATCGATCTGAGTTCGTTTAGAGGGCTGAAAGGGACCAAGTGTGAAAACACCCTTATAGATAACTGGTCCTCCTTCTGGGGCCGCCCCAACCTGCTGAGGAAGGACGGCCTTCATCCTAACCGTGAAGGCGCCTTCACTCTTTCTAGGAATATAGATTACTGTTTGAGCCACTCATGACAGGTCACTTTAGAGCAGGCCGGGGCACAGGTGATTAGACCACCTGTTAGGATGCGTTTGGAGTCTGTTAAGTTCAAGTTAACTAGCGCTAGGCTAGACTTCCAGCATGCACATAGCTCCTTGTGTAGACTAGAGCGTCACAGTTTGAATAGTGCTACAGTACACGTGAACACACTTTCTACTGGGGTAGTAGACAAATCCAATCACTCCACGGTATCGCTGATGAAACGGTGCCTGTTTCAGATAATTTTACATGTGTAACAAATATTTACCATCAAATTCCCACGGTCGTATTGTCCCACCGTGCGAATAAACATTTGAGAGGTGATGTCAGGCCTAGAGAACACAATCTTACTCGCATTTCGTTTAAAAATCCTTCGATAGATACGAACCCTGATCGACCGATTACACTTAAACTCGGTTTTATGAATATTAGTTCGCTTCATACGAAAGCAGTTCTCGTTAATGACCTCATCACGGAACATAATCTAAACGTTTTTGGTCTTTGCGAGACCTGGTTAAAACCTAAAGAACTGCTGCCGCTGAATGAGGCCTTGCCTCCAAATTTTGTGAGCTCGCATGTCGCGCGTCCTCAAAAAAAGGGTGGGGGTGTCGCCCTCATCTCAAATTCCGATCTTAGATTTAGGCCTCGTTCGATTAACGTATTTAAAACATTTGAAGTTCTCACTGTCCGATCCACCGCTTTGCTGTCATTTTATCTTGCTGTTATTTACCGTCCACCCGGGGCTTACTCTGGCTTCCTGGATGAATTTTCAGAATTCGTGGCTGATCGAGTGACAAATGCAGATACCGTAATTTCCAGACTATAAACTGTGACTTTTTTCCAAAATTTTGGACCGTGCGGCTTATATAAGATTTTTTTTGTAATTTTTGTGATGACTTGATCACTTTTACTCTTAACACTATTATATACAGTAAAAGCCACAAAACAAACTGACAAATAACTCGTTTTCAAATCAGACGAGTAAAAACTGGTCAAATATTAAAAAAAAAAGATATTATTAAAAGTGAAGACAATTTGCAATTCTAGTCATGACACACGAATTTGATGCACAATTTGTCTTCACGGGCCACATAGAATGATGTGGCGGGCCGTATCTGGCCCCCGGGCCTTGAGTTTGACACCTGTGCTCTAAACCCTTTCTCTTACTCTGCCATGTGACTCAGAGATTACACAAAGCAGTGGCGCTGTTTGGACCATCTGCATTGTATTAAAACCCAATCAATCAGCATTTAAATTCAATTCTTCTGACATTTTGCTCACCAAAAACAAGTTGTAATGAATGTGAACATTTAATGCATTTTATTCAGAAGGGTACTTTGAACCTTAAACGGCGGCGCGGCGTACTTATGGATTTTTACGGCCTCCGGCCTCCAGGGGCGCTCTAAGCAGGAAGCAAGAGCGAGACAGGCGAAGAAGAAATAATGCGCCGAAGAAGACGTGCTAGTTTGTGGTTACATTTCGCGCATCACGCAGAACGCGATCAAGACGGACATTAATGAAAGGAAGCCTTTATACACAAATCGTCATCATGGGGGACAAAAGAAATGCATATGATGCCGCTTTTAAGACAAAGGCAGTCAATGTTGATGACATTATGTTGTGTCTACTCTGGAGCGTACTTATGGATTTTTACGGCCTCCGGTCTCTGGGGGGCGCTCTAGCAGGAAGCAAGAGCGAGACAGACGAAGAAGAGATAATGCGCCGAAGAAGACGTGCTAGTTTGTGTTTTGATCGTCTCGCACATCACGTACACACCCGCACTCACACAAAGAAGAGACAGAACGAGATCAAGACGGACATTACTGAAAGGAAGCTTTTATACACAAACCGTCATTATGGGGGACAAAAGAAATGCATATGATGCCGCTTTTAAGCTATACGTGTCGCTCGCTAGTTTAATGTAATTTAGCGCTTCGTGCATGAATAAAATTAGCATGAACAGACCCTCATCATACTCGAAGAAATGCATAAAAGCGATGACGAAAGAGAGACTGAGAAAGTGTGAGGCGAAGGATATCTAACGCTATTCCAATCGGACACTAAGGAGGAAGACTTCGACGGTTTCAGTGCACAGGAGGAAGATGAAGACGGCTCTTTTTTTACTTTTACGGTATGTTTTTTTTTTTAACCAGCCCTGTTAGTGCTGTGCTACCGTGTTGCTGCTGTGTTGCTGCTGTGTTACCGCCGCGTCTCAGTGACTTTGCTGTGTTACTTCCGTGTTGCTGCGGTATTACTGCTGCGTCACAGTCAGTGTTTGGAAAGAAATGTTAAGGTATGTCAGGGTTTTCCAGGTTATCTTTATCGTATGATTATGTTGGAATGCAACCTGTAATAAATAACCTATCTAGATTAGTTTTATGCTTATGTTGGAATGCAACCTGTGATAAATAACCTAGCTTGTCCCATCCTACACAAAGTCGTAAAACACCCCTTGCTATGTTTTGACTAGAGGTCAAGGGCTTTCTCTATTCAGTCCACTCTTACCCCCACCCTGTTTCTCTTAATAAAAATGCTCTTGCAGGAGCCGAGAGTCAGACCTCCATTCGAACATCGCTGTACGCACAGCGACGAATGGACTCTCCACCTGCAGGTGTCTAAAAGGACTTACTTGTCTCCCGTGTGGTTCTTGCAAAATAAGTTGAAGTGAGCGAATGTCTAACAAGGTATGTTATTAAAGCTTTAAAAAAACTTTCCGTGTCCAGTATTTCTTTGCTAATAAGTCGCCTGCACGCTTCCGCGTTGCTGCGGTACTACTGCTGCGTCACAGGCAATGTTTAGAAAGACATGTTCAAGTATGTTATTAAAACGTTAAAAAGGCTTTCTATGTACTGTCTTTCTTTGTAAAAAAAACTCGTGTGCACATGCGGCGTATAGTCCGGTGCGGCTTATGTAAGAAAAAAACTGAAATATCCCTGAATTTTAGCTGGTGCGGTTTATAATCCGGTGCGGTTTATAGTCCGGAAATTACGGTAATATAATAATCATGGGCGATTTCAATATCCACATGAATTTACCGTCAGAGCCACTTACTTCGGCGTTTCAGACCTTAACTGATACGTTTGGTTTTACGCAAGCCATACAGGCAGCAACGCGTAAGAATGGAACTACCTTAGATCTGGTATTATCCCGAGGACTTGCAACTTCAAATATAACAGTACTGCCATACACTACTGTTTTGTCTGATCATTACTTTATACAATTTGAAATTTTAGCTCTTTGTCAAAGACAAGAGAGCAATCAGAATTATAGCAGCCGTAATATTAACTCCATGACTGCAACTGCGCTATCTGAGTTACTGTCGCCGGCAACTGCCATATTTCCCGCATATATCGGCTCTATTGATAATCTTATATAATCTTACATAGTTAAATGCCATCGAATCTGTGGCACCGCTACTTCTGAAAACTCGTCGTAGATTGCCTACTCCGTGGTTCACAGATGAAACACGTACGCTTAAGCAATTATGTAGAAAGCATGAGCGCAGATGGCATTTAATCAAACTTGAAGTTTTCCATCAGGAATGGCATATAAAGATGCGCTTATCTTAGCAAAAACCCGTTACTTTTCCCAAGTCATCTATCTCAATAAAAACAATCCTAAATACCTATTTGATGCAGTGGCAAAGCTAACACTACGCCAGCCGACCCCCGATAGCTCCTTCCACTCAGCTGACAAGTTCATGAAATTTTTTGCTCGAAAGATTGAATCCATTAGGAATGAGATCAAGAATACCATTCCAATCGCTCAGTCGAGACCGCCGATTACCGGCGCTGATGATTATGCAATAACCCTCTCAAATTTTAAAAGCGTGTCCCTTAAAAGGCTTACACAATTGGTTAGTGCGGCTAAACAAACAACATGTTTACTCGACCCGCTTCCAGCCAAACTACTTAAAGAATTATTTCAAATTTTAGGACCGTCCGTCTTAAATATAATTAATCTGTCTGTCTCCTCTGGGATAGTGCCAACAGCCTTTAAAACCGCTATTATTAAACCGTTACTTAAGCGACTTAATTCTTGACCCGGTCTGTCCCAGTAATTATAGGCCAATTTCAAACCTCCCATTCATAGCAAAACTTCTTGAAAAGGTAGTAGCACAGCAGCTTATTGATTACATGGTCGCCAATAATCGATATGAATCTTTTCAGTCTGGTTTTAGAGCTAAACATTCCACTGAGACAGCACTTGCTAAATTGACTAATGATCTCCTCATAGCTATGGATTCAAACACTTCATCGGTATTGTTACTACTCGATCTTAGTGCTGCCTTCGACACTGTAGACTTCGATATTTTATTAGAGCGTCTTAAAAGTTGTGTTGGTATTTCACGGTCAGCACTAGGCTGGTTCTATTCCTATCTATCAGACAGGACGCAGCGAGTGGTCCATGGCAATACATCCTCTGAGCTCTATAATGTTAAGTGTGGTGTCCCACAGGGATCGGTACTCGGACCAATTCTATTTAATATTTTTATGATCCCGCTTGGGGACATAATACGTAAATATAATATTAGTTTTCAATGTTACGTGGATGACTGCAGGGTCTAGAGCATTTTCTATTCGGGCTCCAGAGCTTTGGAATGTCCTACCAATGGATATTAGAACTGCTACCTCAGTATATACATTTAAGACACGTTTAAAGACACATTTCTATGACATGGCCTTTAATTAACCTGTAGTGGCCGATTCGGTTGGAGTTTGTTTTTGCTCCCTCTCCCCACCCGCTCCCTCCCACCACCCCTTCCCGGCTGGGGAGGTGGTTAGGTGACACCCAAGCTGACAGCGGCTATCTGGATTCTAGTGGACCAATTCAGGATGAGGGAACTGCAGCGGATTACCCTCCTCGAAGACACTGCCAGGACAATCAAGGGCACATCCGGTAGCACTTCGCTTTGACTTGGACATCCACTTTTTTATTGATTTTCATATTACGTATTTTATGTGCCCTCTCTGCATCCATTGCAGCCTGGTGATCCTGAAAGGGGGATCCTTCCATCTGTGGTCCCTTCTCAAGGTTTCTCATTTTTCCCCAGGTTGTTTTTTTTTATAATTGTCGATTGTTTGTCTATGTGAAGCCCTTTGAGACTGCTTGTGATTTAGGCCTATACAAATAAACTTGACTTGAAATGTTTTAATGTCGCCGGTTGGAGCAACTTCTGCGCGTCCATCGCTTTACTTTGGGTGAAATAAAGTAAGGTCGAACAATAGAAATTTGCAGTTTTCTAGAGAGCTTCTCAAAAACTCGTTGACTACTCCGCCATCTTTCCACGCCCCTCTTCCCTCTTGTTTTTACTTGGCCGAGTTGAGTATCATTTTCCAATGTAGCGTGACTCTAATGTGGGGACTAAATCAATATTGGCCACACCTGATTCAAATGATCAGTGCTCATCGGCAACCAGCATTGAAAACAGGCAGGATGGCAGGCCCTCCAGGACCCACTTGGGGGACCCACTTGAGAGACCCCGTGCATTCTGCTGTCGCCATCACATCACCAGTGAGAAGTGTCACCATGCCGACAAAAGTGACTATGCCAGATGCTATTTTGGCTTTTTTTTTTTTAAATCTCATATGGCGTTGGATATCTTGCGAATAGGCCGCAGCTTTAAAAGAATGGAGACACCACCAAAGCGTGAGTGCAAAAGAGGAAAAAGCTGCCAAGTCACGCCACACAGGAGAATGAGTAGTAATGCCTGCCACATTTTGTTTTGAGAAAAAAAAAAAAAATCATTTCCCATCGTTTCCTGGCGTGGTGTCGTAGGTGTCATGTGCAGAAACAGCAGCAGGGAGCACTGCTTTGCCTAGAATGAAGGAGGATAGAGAGGTGTGTGTGTGTGTGTTTGTTTGTGTGTGTGTGCGCGTGTGTGTGCATGCGTGCGTGCGAACGTGCGTGCGTGTGTGTGTGAGGGGGGCTTTCGTCCCCCCTCACACACACACACACACACACACACACACACACACACACACACACACACACACACACACACACACACACACACACTCCTCACAGAGGGGAGTGCCGCAGCCTATCAACCAATCAGAAGGTACTACCACCCTCCCCATCCCCTCCTCTTCTGTTACCAAGACAACAGGAGGTATCGTCTCCCTCCGGCTCGCACCCTCTCTCTCTCTCTCTGTCTCTCTCTCTCTCTGTGGCTCTCTCTGTGGCTCTGTGGCTCTCTGTAGCTCTCTGTCTCTCTCTCTCTCTCTCTTTCCTTCTCTCTGCTGGTGTTTCCCGTCCTGAAGCTGCTGCATCATCACTGAGCTTCGCTTTAGCATTAGCATCATGGCTGCTAGCGCCGCAGTGGGACCGACCTGACCACTGAGGGAGGCGCCTCCATCCGTTTGTTCGTCCTTTTTTCGATCATCCTCCATCCTTCTCGTCTGTGTGACCGCAGACGAGCATTACTCGTCTTCTTGCTTAGGGTGAGAGGAGCCAGCAGCACGTGGTACGTATTCCTCGTCTGGCGTATTGGCCTAGGCACGACGGTGCCTCGGGGAGCTGGCGGAACAGGTGCAGGGAAAGGTCATGAAGGCCGGCGCCAGGCCGAGGGTTAGGTGACGCCCTACCTTTTTCCTCAGCCAGCATTGTTCCAGCGCTACGCTGACAACGGCCGCACGGGCCGACACCTTGCGATTGTGGCCTATTGCTCTGTATGCGGAGCAAAGGTTTTTCCCACACGCGTTGGCTCGTATCTTAACATCGCATGCCGTTTGTCGCTTCTAGCAGCACGTCAATCCATCCGACTGCATCGGGGTCACGTTAGGCCCACTGGGGCGGGGTCAGGGCGCCGGACTGAGGTTATCGTAGTGCAGATCAGAACTCAAACTAAAATCGAAGAAACTTTTCTCAAGAAAATTTGACAACAAAAAAAGCTTTAATAAAAGGAAAACAAATAAACCTTTGCACAAAAAACTAAGATTGAGGGACCGTGTATTCATGTTACTTGATGAGAAAAAAGAAAGCAAGGCGAGATTTTAAGGCGTCGTAAGAAGGTGTCGGTTGCGGAGAGTTTGGGATTCCCTGGGACCGGTTGGCGAGCAGTGGGAGGGACCTTGAGGGGAGGGGCGTGACAGTGAAACGGGGTGGAGCGCGGACTTGTCGCTGGTCACGCGGATGACGTGTGTAGACGGAAACGGAAATTGTCTGTTTTGATTTAAGTTACTTTCAAACGTGCTGTCATGAACAGAATCAACGACACAAAATCTGAACATCCCAGATGAATTCACGAGTAGGTCCAAGAAAGTCATCAATTGGAGACAATTGGGTCATGTCATTCTCGAATAGATTAGCTTAGTCTAGCCAAGCCTAGCCTAGCCTAGCCTAGCCTAGCCTAGCCTAGCCTAGCCTAGCCTAGCCCACCTCAGGGGTGTCAGAAACAAGAGGCAACGGAAGCCGAGCGGGAAGTTCAGTTCAGCCGAGGTCAAGATGGAGGACACAAAATGGCTGCTTGTGCTTTGTTTACTTGCCGCAGCCGAGCGTCAGGGCGTGGCTTGAGGGGTTGACATCATACGACGTCCAGCAAAAAGATGCCGTTGAAGCATCAGTGGTCATGATTTTGGCTGAGCTCACGGACCACTTTTGTGGAGCTGGTCTCTGTTGTGGGCGTCGCCGTGCTTGTGCGATGTCACGCCGAGACGCGTTTGGCGAGTCGCAAGATCAGGACCAAAATTCACTTGACTGTGAAACGTCATCATTTTCCTGCTGCTGTCTTTTTGCGAGACCTCACGCGCGTTGTGTGTGGCTGTTTTTGAGATGACAGCGATGTCACTTGAGACCGCTTGGTGACGCCCCACCCTGATAAATACTCTCATTCCAAATCCTCCCTTGAAAGGATTGGACTGAAGCGACACAGTAGCACGTCATTTATCTGTGACGTGGTGTGTTGGCCCATCTCGCCGTGCCCGCTCACTCTCGGCAGTTTGTGTCGCTGCAGGCCCCGCCCATGATCACCAACCGTCCTTGCTGCCGTCAGTCACATCGTCCTCTTTGTCACCATGAGTGCGGTGGCCTTGTCGTCTTTGAGCCCAGAGCCGCCATCCCCAATGCTCACCGCGGCCACACCCACTCCGGACCAGGGAGGCCTGTGGTTAGTGAGCCCCATGGCGGCCGACGTCGCGCACAGGTAAACGAGACTCGAGGGGATGAGGGCAATGACGATAACTGTAGCCTCCTGATGATGATGAAAATGAAGGTAGTGGTCGTGATGACGAGGAGGAGGGAGATGAAAAAGAATGCGATGAGGAGGATGTGAAGATAAGGATGATGAAGTAAAAGATAGTGAAGGCAGCCATGATTATCATGATGATGATGATGATGATGATGATGAAGAAGGCAATGCTCTAGCAATTTACCAAGTTAAAGGTAGCGATGATGATGGTGCTGACCCTAGCCCTTTTCCCGCAGGCCCGCTGAGAGGCGCCCGCCGCCCGTGCAGGCGTGTGCCGACTGGCAGGTGCTGCTCCATCTGCCGCAGACGGAGGCGTGGCTTCGCACCAGCGGCGCCCGCGTGACGCGACTGACGCGCTCGGTGGCGCAAGACGGCGACAACAGACACGTGGACGCGCACCTGCTGCAGCTCAAGGTAAACCGGCTTCGTAACTCTCTGGACTGTCCTCATGCAAACATGTTGGAGAGCGCCTTTGGGATTTGGTCAGTTCATCCAGCGGAACGTGGAGAACCGACAAAAAGTGTGACGCTACGCGACTAAGGCCAAATTGGCTGTTTGGCGCTGCCTGCTGGTCAAAGTCAGAATGTCGCAAGGGAGTTGAAACCGCTCGGTGAAGCTCGCGGGCAGCAAGGCGGCGCCCCATATTTCATATGCACTGAGAAAAGCAGCAAAACACGGATGGAAAGTCATCACGAAAAGGCATTTTGCTTAGGCGCTTCGTGTACGCTTTGAATTTTGCTATGACAATCATCATCGCGACCGAGAGAACAAAATGCCAAGAGTTGAGTTGACCAGCGCTCTTACATTCATATGGCACCGCTTGGTGGTCGTTTGAATGAAATGCCTTCCAACAGCTGCATGAGGAAAGTCGCGGTAGCTCTGAGAGGGCGAGGGAACGCGCGGTGACCCAGCAACAATAGGAACACTTTCAACGTCAAAGTTTATGTCCTTCACTTCCTGACCTCGCCTTCTCCACATTTTGCACGCTGCGTCACAGTCTGTCTTTGTCTGTGCGTGTGCGCAGACGCTCGTGTCCTTGCTGCTGTTGTGTGCGTCTGTAGTCGTCACAATAGTGTCTCTTTTACGGTGTTGTACTACAACTGTAAGGCTTTGTGTGTGTATTGTACTCATATGTGTGTATTGTACTCATATGTGTGTATTGTTGTGCTGCGATACATTGTGTGTGAGAGTTCGTGTAGTTTGTTGTTACAATGTGTATTCGCATTGGAGACGGGTCCGGGTGAGACGGGTCCCAAAATAACGCGCAACTGTTGCAACTGTTCCCCTCCTAACCCCCCCCCCCCCCCCCCCCCCCACACACACACACCCAATACAAGAAGCAGGTCAGCACGTACACACTGTAACACGGAGTGAGTGCACGGTGGGTACGTGCTCTGCGAGTTTGCAACGTGGTGGCAACTTCTCATTTTCAACGACACAAAAAAGAAACACGCTCACGGTAAGAATCGCGGGTTGGAAGGAGTCGTTAAATGGACTATGGGATGAGGTCAACACCTTACCTGACATACCTTGTCAGTATGGAGCCTGGTTGCTACGGTTACGCCTGGAACAAAGAAAGATGCGATTGGCCTTTGGAAATTCCCGAGGCACACAACGGGGATTGCATTCTTTCGACGCTTGTCTGTGCATGTGTGTGTGTATGTGTGTATGTATGTATGTATGTATGTATGTATGTATGTATGTATGTATGTATGTATGTATGTATGTATGTATGTATGTATGTATGTATGTATGTATGTATGTGTGCGTACACGCACAAGCCATGTGATCTGGATATCGCCCGCATTTGAAAATGTTAAGTTTGTGTTAGTTTTAGAATTCGATTTTTTATCACATGAAAAATGCTCTTGTTGCATGTGTAAAACTTGCGTGTGTGATGTCAGTTGACGGCGACGGCAGCAAACCTTGTTGATTTGACTTCCTTTCACAAACATCACGATGCACCATGTTGGTTAGTTTTTTTGGTCCGCCGTTGAGCCGAGTTCCTGCGTTTTGGCTTTGGCGCCACATTGCCGCTGCTAAAGTCAAATTTCCAAATGGTTCCAAATTCAACCCTGGGCTTGCTGCCTTTGAAGCGGTCGGCGGTTTGAAGCTTATTGGCTGAAACGACGGCTATCTTTGATGTTGACAAGGAGGACGGCGATCGGACCTGAAGTCCGCCCGCCTCACCGATGCCATGGGCATGCAAATGCGTGTGCGTACGTGATGTGATAAGCAGCCAGCAGATATGAGATCCTACAAATGAGTTGCGATGGAAAGGAGAGACTTGCTCTTCATTGAAAGGGATTGGGCGGTTCTTGACGTCCCGGTGGGTCGTTTTAATGTTTGTTCTCCGGCAAGCGTCCCAGCCCCTGGCATGCGAGGCATTGATGCTTTCGTTTGATGCCGTCGTAGCCTCCAAATTGGTTTGACCCTGAGCAACGCCAGGCCAGGCTGAGGAGACGCAGAGGAAAGATGCGATATGCTGGTCTTCTCAGCACATAAAGGAAGGCACTCGAAAGGCGTCTGGCGCCGGTCTGGGTTCCCCGGACTTCCGTGACCCACATCCTGGGCTGGCTTGTCTCATGTGGCCGCAAAGGTCATCTAATTTTGCCGCTCGCCTGCCCGCCACAGTATTTTTACCCGCTTGGCACTTGGCCAGACTTTCATGAGGACAGTGAGCCTCACCTCGCCTCTGACTCTGGGTTCTGATTTGGCCATATCAAAATGAGAGCGAATCTCAACACCGCTGCGTGTTCGCTGCACATCTGCTTGCCTGAAAGTGGGAAGCAAGTCCATGCCAAAGTGAGTCACCCTTTGATTTGGGAACAGAGCGCACACTCATGTGCTCACGTGGACGGTTCCGCAGCGTGCATGGTCGTGATGACCGACCGTTTACCCTCGTGTTTGTCTCATTCAGGACATCTGCGAGGACATCTCTGACCACGTGGAGCAGATCCACGCTCTTCTGGAGACAGAGTTGTCGCTCAAGCTTCTGTCATACTCTGTTAACATCATAGTGGACATCAGGTGAGCGACTCCCCCCGACTGCCCCTCCCCCCCAGCCTCTGATACATCTTGTCCATGAGCTCTCAGGACTGTGCAGCTTCTGTGGCACCAGCTGCGGGTTTCTGTTCTGGTTCTGAAGGAGCGTCTCCTTCGGGGTCTGCAGGACCCCAACGGAAACTTCACCAGGCAGACCGACATCCTGCAGGCCTTCAGCCAGGACCAGGATGAACACCAGGTGCGTCTGACAGTCTCAAACATGCACTTATCAGATGTCATTGGGAACATCCAAAAGTTTGGAGCACAAGAGAGGAGGCATGGACAGAAAAGGTTGAGGTGGCATGTCCATGAATGAAGGACTTATTCAAACAAAATGAACCATGGTAAAAAGTGGCTGAGAAGAGGCACTATGTTGTGAACCAATGGTGGAAAAATGCAAGCTCGGCGGTTCGCCCGCCACCCTCTGCTTCTCACCGAGTCGCTCTCATCCTTCAGACTCGGCGCCTTGACGCCCTGACCGACGTGGACGATTGCGGTCGGCTGACCATCCGCTGCAGTCAGGACTACTTCTCTCTGGACTGTGGCATCACGGCCTATGAACTCAGCGACTACAGTCCCGGCAACGAGCCCGAGTCCCGGGAAAAGCAAAAGCCGGACGCTGCCCCGGAGCCCGAGGAGGTCGCCACAGCCGACGTGCAAAAGAAGCAGGAATCCCAACGGCCAAAGCACCACGACTCGGGAGCCCATCCAAGCGAGGCTGCAAAGTCAAAGAGAGCCGTGCTGATCTTGGACGACAGCGGGCTCTCCGAACTACAAATCCAGGCCCGGCTCCATCCTCTCAAGTATCTTCTGATGGATCCTCTGGTGGATCCTCTGGTGGATCCACTGGTGGATCCTCTGGGGTATCCTCGGATGGATGCTCGGGTGGATCCTCAGATGGATTCTCGGGTGGATCCTCTGGCAGTGCCAGAACGCTCCGAGCTCTGGCTGGAGCTGGACTCCGTTTGTCCCGAAAATACTTCAGAAGATGTCCAGCACCTGAAGGTTAGTGTCCCTTGCAGCTTTTAAATGTGTTTGCGATCTGCTGCCGTGCGCCAGGTTTCATCCCATTGCCTTTCGCCAGGTCGTAGACTTCGGCAGCATCCGACGAGCTGGCGCACTGGCAAACAAGAGGTTTTTGAAAGTCTCCCCACTTCCGCAGAGAAACAGTGTGGACCCTCACGGTGACTCCGATTGCTCGGCGCTGTCCTCAGAGTCGGAGCCCAGAGCGAAGGTGAGCGACGGTTTATTTCTGAGCGGTGTGTCTTTGGCTTTGTGGATCACTCACGCCAACCACCCCCACCACCACCACCACCTGGAGGAGCTGGGGGCATCCTCAGAGGCCAGTCCAGACAAGGAGCACTGGTACGGCTCTGACGAGTTCCTGGCGCTACCCGCTCAGATCCACAAGAGTGAACTTTTGGCCCTCAACCTGGAGAGTCTGTCTCAGGCGCTGGTGTGTGGACATTTCTTATCCTGATGCTCTTTTCCATTATCCTCAATTGATTTGTGTTGCTATTGTTGCAGGGACCCAGTGGCGAGGAGCTTGGCCCCGGCGCTTTGCAGGACGTGGACGACTGGGATTTAACTGAACTCAACCAGGATGCCTGGGATTCGACTGAGAGTGGAGAAGACGTTCCTTCTCCATCGCTGGTATACTTTTTGCTGGATTTTGGAGTGGAATTTGTTCCGTTGCTAAGCTTGTTAGGCAATTTCCATGACATCAATATTGAGATCCATTGAAAAAGAAAAGAAGAAATTTGCGAATTTGTCAAATTAAGTCTAAACAGGTCTTGCTAACCCCTCCCTCCATCCTCCAGGGTCCGGTCGGGCACGACCCCCTGGGCCGCCTTAGCCCTGCCTCCTCCGGTGACTCACTGGATGAAAGCATTCAGTCCGGCCAACTGAGCGAGCCACGGTCTGAAGAAGGGCGGGAGCCTGCGCCGGATAGGCGAGGGAGTGCCACTCTGACGCGGCGGCTTCTGGAGGACACGGGCCAGTACAAAAATCCAGACGTGTGGAACAAGATGGAGGTCAGCAACCCAATCGGGACAGATCCCGATATTATCATTATTGTCAAATTGTATGATTGTTTGCATGTTTTCCCCGTGCCTGCGTGGGGTTTCCTCCCACATTCCAAAGACACGCATGGCAATTTGGTTTCAAAAAGACGACGGCAATGTTCGTGATGGATGGGCGCACCATTCTGGGACGGTCACGGGTTAATCCGTCACCGTCATCCGTGTCGGCCGCAAAGGTCACCTTTGATTGGCAGTCACCTGCTCGAGAAGGCCGCGCACTAATCGCTCATATCCGTCCTATCGAATGTGGCCAAATGTCAAAACGCCGAGGATTTGCTGCATCTCGAATGAGAGCGTGCTCACTCGCTCACCGATTTTCATTTGCCACTCCTTCATATTGAGAACTTCCTCTTCATTTCTTTGGCATTTGACTTGTCTGTGATCGCGATGGAGCATGTGGCGTCACTCCCTTCAGAAGAAACTGACTTTCTCCTTTGAGCCCTTGAGTTGAGCAGGGCCGGCGCTCGGGTGTGCTGTGCTCAAGCGAATGCCACACTCTTTGACAGTTTTCTTGCTGCTTAAGGATTTGCAATCACTCTGCTAATGAGCATTCTCAACATCATCTTGTTCGCCTTGGACGTAAGGGAGAAAACGGGCAGTGAAAACACAAGCAAAGATCAAAACAAAAAGCTCTAAATCCGATGAAGCGAAATGACCCGCTTGAGCAAAAAAAAAAAAAAAAAAGACCATGTCCAAAGCAACAAAATGCGGAATTGGCCGCTTGTCGTCTTTTTTCTTTTGCTTCCCCTGCTGCATCTGTGCATGAGCAATTTAATTGAGCCATTTTAGCTTACTCCTTTGCACTTGGTCAAAATAGATAGGCACGTACTAGAAGCACTTGAGCATCTCGCAAAAATCCTCAACAAAATTTTTGTCACTTTTGTACTTGCAAACATTTCAACTGGCGTGCGTCGTTTCAATCACGGGATGAAGGTTCTGCTCGTTTTGTGCCTGCTAACACGAGCGTGCTGCTTCTTCTCAAGTCACCCAGCAGGTGGCGCTGCGCGTCTATCAACTCTTCTGGTTTTGACGCTCGAGAGCCCACTGCTTGCTCACAGTGAAATTGTGACACTGGTTGTTCTCAGGAGTTCGTGCGACGGCTGGACGGGTTCATCGGCTGGCTGCAGGGAGCGCTGGAGAGCACCGGCGACTGGGCGCCACCCGCTGCCCGCTTGGACGCGCTCAAGAGCTACCTGGACACCCACCTGGTCAGCACACACGCACTCGCGCACACATTTGTGAGGCTGCTCAGACGCAACCGCCAAGGTCAGCTCATGAAAAGAAAAGAAAAGAAAGTATTTCCCGCAGCCTCTCGTGGCAAATCAATTCAAGCAGAGAATCTGCAAAGTTGAATCGCAAGCATTTTTGAAGAACAAAAACAAAAGTGTTGGGCTGCATCGACCGATGAACCGGTTTGCATTTTGTTGATGAATCATTGAATGGGATCCAATCCAAACCATCCAAACGTGTTTTCATTTCCATCCCGTGAAGACGATACTCAGCATGACAACCTGAGCGTTGTGCAAATCGGAACTCAACAAAAGAGTAAAATTTCCAAGAAACGATTTCGGAGGACTCGTCGTCATCAGCTTCTTGCTTTTCTCATCTTATCATTTTGTCAAACGCGATCAAGTTTCAAATCGGATAATGCATTTCTTTGCCCTTTTCATTGTTTTCAACCTTTCAGTGGTGATTTTCTTCTTTCTTGTCTTCTCGTTCTTTTTCATCTTGCCATCTTGTGGATGGTCATTCCTCCCCCCTTTTGCACACGCTGCGGCGTCTCATCTTTCTTGATTTGCATCATGTTCCTCCACCTTCTCTTCTTTAATGGCACATTTGATCCGCCTATTTAAAGGACCGCCTGAACGCACACTCGCACTGACAATGCTGTCGCTCTTGATTTTACTTGATTTTCTCAATTTTCTAGGAAAAAAGAAAAACAGACAACAATCAGCTACACACATCCGGACCCACGCCGAAGCGACACCAAACATTCGTCATGCAAAATTGGAAACGCAAAAAACATTTTATTTGCATTGTTTAAAGAAAGTAGATACAAACAGCCCTGTTTTCAACACACACACACATGCGCGTGCACACACACAAACACACACACACACACACACACACACACACACACACACAGCTATTTGCATACATTTGCATGTTCCTGGACAGACTTCCAAATGAGCATCTATTAACGCAGCGGAACATCACGCGCACACACGCACACACGCACACACACGCACACGCACGCACGCACAACACACACACACACACACACACACACACTTGGCTTAGGTGGATGCTTGTTTAGCCGTGCGCATGTATTTAGGTGGTCGCTTATTGCGTGTTGCGTGTCCCCCGCGTGTTGCGTGTTTCAGCAGCACACCCCGTTAGCGCCGGTTAGCTTCAATTAGGATCGGCGTGCGTGTCTCGGAAGCAAACAAAATTTTAAGGGCCTAGCTAAACGGCTAGCAGCGCTTTGCGGCACCACGCTGTGTCACTGTGCGCATGTCTGATAGTCCCACTTGCGCTTTGTAGTTGCCTGTTTGTCACTTGATGTCGTGTTTGACGCACACGCTGACGGTGTCGTCGATCGCAATTTCCTTTGGGCCGTTGTTTGTTGAAAGCGCGGCACAGGGGATGAGCGCCTCGTTTGACTCAGTTGACTTGGTTAACTCGTTTGACTCGGTCGCTACGCGCTACAGTCACTTTTGTCATCAACTCGCTGACAGGATCTCAGCGTCTTGGCGATGGTGCCTGCTGCACCATGAAGTGCACCAAAGGTAGAAAAGCGCCAGATGAGCGAGAGCCCATTCAGCAGAAGTTGGTGCAGGATTTGGTGCCTTGCCGTTGAGTGTCCATGCGTCCATTATCTCTGCCTGTTTTGTCCCTCTGAATGTGGACGGCAGCCTCTTGTACGATGTGTTTGCAGATGTTCAAAGTCAACGTGGACAGCCACAGCACACTGCAAGAGCGCATCATGGAGGATGGGAGGGCATTGCTCGCCATCATACCTGCCCAGCAATCAGGTACACGCTCATAGTGCATTAATGAGAGTTATATTTGGATGAACCTTGATGGCGTTGATGTTTCTTTTTTGCCCTCAGAACTGCACGGCATCCTGCGCATGGTCTCGGGTCAGTGGGACCAGCTCCAGCTTCAGATCCGCCGCCAGCACGCTTGGATGCTGCGTGCCATGCGCCAGGTTTCTGCGTGCCTGCTGCAGCACGCTGGCCCGTTGCAGCGAGACGACGACCTGCGGGTAAGAACGCCGCCCTTGCCAACGTGCTTTTGTTTGTTTTGCCAGATGCCGGACCTTACCATTTGTGTCCTCGTCATTGTCTCACGCGGTGTGTATTGAACAGCGGCAGTCAATATTGAAAATTAGTATCAAAGCGCCTTCGAGATCGAAAAATGATACGACGACTTGCATCACTAACTACGTCTCGGGTTGTACGTGACATGCAGAGGCCGCCGGACGCGCACACACGAGGAACACTCCTCAGTTCCATCAAGCCACTAGCAGTCAGCTCTCCGTCCGTCCATCCACAATCTGAATAATGGCCCAGCCACCAAATTGTTCCTTCCTCGGCTCTCGGCGTCGCACTTGCATCTCTGCCGGCATTGCTCAGATTCATGTAAATGTCAGGAAATATCACAGTCGGAGTTGTAGTATTAGGCGCCCAGGAGAAGATACATTCATGTCGGCAAGTAGAGCGCTCCGACAAGACCACCGACGTGGGGATTAGCACGCATACGCAAGCCATCGGTAGCGTATCGCCGCATTTGAAGGATTTGCCGTGCATGCGCGACCATCGCCGAGTAACATCTGCTGTGTTTTGTTGCATATTGAAGACGGCGGTAAAGGTTGTGTGAGAGCAAGTGAGCGAGTGAGGTGTTTGGTAGCCGCAGCGGCCTTATATTCAACAGCTTAGTGGGATTTGTCTGGCAAGGGGAAGGGATGTGCTCGACCTTCTGAGAGGAGAGCAATGGCTCCTCCCAAGAAGACGACAAGCAGAGGGGCGTGATGGCTCCAGATGTGCACATTGCAACACACACAAAAAAGACACACACACCTGATGTCTGGCTTTTGTTCAACGGTGTACTGTTTAGTGTGTCTTTGTTGAAGGAGGGCAGCAAATATTGAAGGAAAAGTGATCCCCCGGGGTGGCACTTCACACAGCCTGAGCTGTGCCCGTGCCCATGCGTGTACGCGCTTATCAGTGCAGCTGGTTAAGACAGCATGATGTCCTTGGGCATCTATTTCACCCCACAGACCACAACGACGTGTGCGCGCACGTGAGTGACTCTGTGTTTGTGTGTGTGTGTGTGTGTGTGTGTGTGTGTGTGTGTGAGAGAGAGAGAGAGAGAGAGAGAGAGAGAGAGAGTGAGAGAGACAGATACAGTTGAGTATGAACTTCAAACAGGACTGAGTTGACTTTCAAGTGGGGATAAGGCGAAAAGAGCGTCAAGATTGTTTGCGTGCGACTCATTTCAGTAATGTCCTGAGGTTATTGCAATCTCCCAAAAACCAAATTAGGGCCCATCGGACTCCTGGCTGATACCTGCGACGACCAATCAGACGCCGGCACTTCACTTTCCATCATTTAAGATTAAACTTGGAGCTCCGTGTTGCTGTTAATCCGCACGCGGCGGCAGAGTCGAGTGTGAGTGATGTGTGCCATGTGCTGGCGGCAACAGTGCAGGTATGCACGCGCAGACACGCAAATGAATACGAGAAGGCCATGCATAAAACATCATGTTAAAATCGTGTCACGCAAACAAAACTTTTTTTCAAAAGATGAATTTAGTCACGCTTGACTTTGAGAGAAACATTTGCCGCGACGCGACACGCTTGAATTAAAAGCAGCCATGACACTAAAAAGTGTCATTCGGACCTCACAAAACAATTCTGTCCGAAGGGCCCATTTAGACTCAGGCTCCCCTTGAAGCCAACTCGACATGACATCATCGAGTCATATAGCTGACACAACCCCAAGTTGACGATGGATCCCCCAAAGTGTCCCGACTCTCACCGTCGGAACAAGAAGCCTAAATTGGGAGCAGCTGGGCTGGGCCACACCGGGCCGGGCACAACGACTAACCCTAACCTTGGCCTGAATCCAATTTGAAAAAAAAAGAGGGAGGCGCTTTGAGAAAAGCAGAGTTTGGCTCAGTCCACACCAACGCCTCTGTGTGCATGTGTGGAACATTGGCTTCCATCTATTTTTCATTAGGGAGTGTGGAGAAATAATTCAGCCCAACACGATAAAACACACGCACAAACACACGCGCGCATGGACGCACACACTCGTTTGTAGATGTAAACATTTGCGCACGCCAATGCGCACGGACACACACACGCGTCCTCCTGACGACTCAATTACGACTCCCCCTCGTCGTCCTCGCCCCAACCCCTACCCCCCCGCCGCTCTCAAAGCCAATCAAAACCACATTTCAACCTTGTTTCAACTTCTTTGTATTCACACACGCTTGCTCGCTGGCACACGACGGTTGATTTGCACACTTTTAGAAAGCCAACCAAATCTACATGTTTCTTTAAGCTAACAAGTCAAAAGACTACGATGGATGGATGGACGGACGGACGGATGGACAAAGACAAGTTAATTGAAATGGATGGAGGGATGGGTGATGCCGATGCCATCTCGGCTCCCAGACTCAGCATAAGGGTATAGATGAAGATGTGGCTATTCCTATTCAGAGCGCATTTTGGAAAAGCGCTGTCGACGTGCCGGATGGAGCGTGATGCAGGCGGGCGGTACCCTCGCCTGTGCCCTCGCTTGTGCCCTCGCTTGTGCTCTGGTTGCCATTTCAGGAGAATTTAGCACGTCGGTGCTCCATAAACATGGTAGAAGCGACTGAGGAGGGAAGAAATGACGTATTGGATGAGTGGATGAAGGGATGATGGAGGCAGGCGTGCGTGTGTCTTTGCACCTGAGAGGCACACGAAATCAGCGCAGATGAGGTCATTGAGGCATCGTTTGTTATCGGCCGCAAGGGGTTCTCATGGGCAGCAGATTCGCCACCCTCACCTGGCGACCGAACGGAGGGATGTGTTATTTTCCCATTCTGCCCAGCCGGCTCTCGTAAGAAGCCACCTCATCATTTTTGCCGCCACTAACTGTTACCATCTTGTTTAGCACCTTGAAATATTATTCGGGCTGGCTCGGCGTCCCTCAGCTTGTCATCTACAAGCAGCGATTGGCCCGGTGACCTCTCCCGCTTCATTTCAATGTCACTGCCACTCAAAATGTCCGCCCACGCCTAGCCTAGCCTAGCCTGTCATAGCGCGGCCTGGTTACTGTATGTGCGAGGCCCTTTGTTAATTGTGTATTCTGTGCTTCATCATCACGACCCCCCCCCCTTTGCAATCCACCGCCAGCGCAACGCACCGCTGGCCACGCTGCGAGAGCGTGTGTGCGCCAGCACGAGCTGAGCGAGGGTGAAGGATGCCTATCGCTCCATCAGAATCCTTGTTAAATATTCATTGACAATTATTCGCTTTGACCGGAGAGTTTGATTATGACGAGGATGAAGGCGACAAGACAGCGATGCCGCCCCAGAGAACGGCAAAAAGAAAGGCCCCCCCATCGTCTTGAAGTTTAATTGACTGCCGAAATGTCAAAAGCAAGCTATGCCCCGCCCCCTGCACCTTCACCATTTAATCAATTAATCCACCGACACTTGAGGAAGTAACGTCTCCAAACTGATCGCCTCATGTTGCCTGACTATTTTGGAAGAGTGTATGTGTCACGTGGTATTGTGGATGGAGGAATGGAGGACAACAGATGCTCAGATTCATTTGATCAATTTTGTTGGAAAGCCTTCATGTTCTCTCTCACAGACTCGTTTGTTTCCTCCAGTTTTGTGTGTCTTAATTATTTCCTAATTAGCCTGCATGTTAATTAGCATGCTGGCTAATGTTAATTTGCTCCATTAATGGGAGGCGCAGCAGCACCCCCCCCCCCAAACACCCGCCCCCCCCAAACACCCGCCAACGCCACTTTGTCGACACCTGACACGTCTTCATCTGAAACACACACATGCGAAAAGCACATGTTTGTGAGATGTTAGCAGGTCATTTAGCGCATGGGGAACAGCAGCGCATTGAAGACTGGCGAGCTCAAATGTGACCCGAAACACCCATGTGGGTGGGCTAACTAGCCACCAACAAAGCTAACAAACAGGCCAACAAGAGAAGCTTACAAGCGAACACCAAAGGTCCTCCATCTTGTTCTGTCCATCCATCAAACAGGCCAACAAGAGAAGCTTACAAGCGAACACCAAAGGTCCTCCATCTTGTTCTGTCCATCCATCCGTTGACATCCTTGCTCATATTCATATTTGAGATGTGTTTGTTTAGAAAAGCAACAAAGCATGTGCGTGGGCATTTGTTTAGAAAAGCAACAAAACACGCATGTGCGTGGGCACGTGCATGTTCATCTGGCCCTCATATTCACTGTTGATCAAAGTGGAGCGTTCATTCAACAGCTTCACATTCCACTATTACTATTACAGTATTGACGTGAGCGCACGTGTGTGTGTATTTGCGTGCGCCATGCCCTCATTTCCATTATTGATCCTGTATCATTACCCACCGCTCTGCTCTATCAAGACAAAAACACCCTCTTATTCAGGGATGAGAATCTTCCGCGGATCCGCGGATTTCCGTGTTATTTTCCGTCGGGAGTATCATTTTCGTGAATCGTGTAGATCCGTTGAGATTTTTTTTTTTTATATGGGGGGGGGGGCGGCTGGCAGCAGTATTGCGACAACAGCCGCCTTATTTTCGGCAGCGTTTTGGTGCTACTTTGGTCACATCATTTGCCTACTCATTTGCCTAATCAGCAAAAGTTTTCGCCAGCATGGCGAAGGTTTTAGAGAAAAAAGACGAGGATCGTGCCAGGGAAAAAGACAAGTCGAACGGGATCAGGAACTGCTTCAGATGGGCATGGCTCGAGAGCCGCGACATTTTACTAATCGGAACACAAAGACGCTCTTAAAGCAATGCGACAGTGAGCGCCCGGCGCGCTGCAGTTGCGCGATCGGACTAAATTAAGCTCCCTGCGCACTGAGGTCCACTTAAATTTTGGAAAGTACATCAGGACTTTAAAAGTATTTTCTAAATTTTAACGACCGCTCTGTCGCAATAATGCGACCAGCGCGATGCAGTTGTGCGGTCGGTGGCGCGCTACGGTTGCGCGTTCGGCAGTGCGCTGCAGTTGCGCGATCCGACAAAATTAAGCTCCCTGTGCACTGAGGTCCACTTAAATTTTGGAAAGTACATCAGGACTTTGTGGTGAATTGTCTTTGTTGCTTCGCTGGTCTTCAAAAAACACTTGGTGGACGATGGCTGGCCCAGAGAAGGAATACTCCGGTGTCACACGGCTGATTGGGAAAATATTTTATTCAACCGATGTCAGAGTGAAGTTTCTCCAAATATTCGAGTGGCCCAACAGCAAAGATGTTAGCAGCCCCTCTCTTCTGCCAGGCCCCACACCTTTTATAGCTGGCAAGACGCTGATGTCATGGCTTTGAGTAACAGCTGCGGTTCGAGTCTCAGTCTACTGCTTGCTTTCGATGCCCCTAAAAGGGCATGTACTAGGCTCTCCCTGGTCACCAACAAATGGTCCATCCATATTCTAAGTCCCTATACATTACTGAAACTAAAGCCTCTCTGCCCAGCAAAAATAGCTTATGGTAGTCTCACTGGTACTAATTGACCTTCTAAGGCAGGGGTGTCAAAGTCAAATGGACGGAGGGCCAAATAAAAAAATTAGCTACAAGCCGAGGGCCGGACTGATCGAATGTTCATTGAATTTTTTTTAAATGACGCATATAGTCTAGTGAACCTAATTGAACCTACTGAAAACCTAACAAATATATTCCAACATGATCAGATAAATAAAGCAATATTTTCTTATGGCTCTGTCAATAATCTTTAATTTTCAACAGACACAAACGACAAATTTCCTTTATATAAAAATCCCATAACATGAACATTAAATGAAAGAAACCTGTATTGTTTAAGGCACCATCAGTAACCTATATTTTATATTTTAGCAAAAGTGGGCTAAATTTACTTCAAAGAAAAAAATAATAGCAATTTTCTATCATCCACGCAACTGAAATATTTTTAAAATATAATTGGATTGAAATACAATAAAATAAAGTGCAAAAATCTATTAATCAAAAACAACACTTTCCTCAAGGAGAAGTAACATGCAGTGAAAACAAATATTAAACTTTGACTTTTAAACTTTCTATTTTAGCAAAAGTGGGCTAAATTTACTTCAAAGAAAAAAAATAATTCGCGTCTTTCGTTTCATAATGTCGTCTCAGATTATACTCTTTCAGTACCGCCACACTTTCTCCACACAGAAGACACAGGTTTTCCTGCTACCTCCGTGAACATATACTCCGACTCCCACCTTGTTTGAAACTCCCGGTTCTCAGTGTCCACCTTCCTTTTTGCCATTTTTGATGGGTATCTGAAAGTTAATTTTACAGTTATGCTGACGACTGCTGTGCTAATAATAAACACTGAAATGAAGCAGCGTACTGCTCGGTGCGTCACCGTTGCATTGTGGGAAATGTAGTATTGGTGCGTGTAAAAGATCTGCGGGCTGCCGGCTTGCTGCGGTCTGCGGGCCGGTTCTAATAATAAATCAAGATCATCCCAGGGGCCGTAAAAAACCTTCTCGCGGGCCGGATGTGGCCCGCGGGCCTTGACTCTGACATATGTGTTCTAAGCCAACATACAGGGACACATGACAGCTAAAACTTACCACAACTTTAAAAATATTTTCTAAATTTAAGCGACAGCTCTGTCACAATAATGCGATCAGCGCGGTGCAGTTGTGCGGTCGGTGACGCGCTACGTTTGCGTGTTCGGCGGTGCGCTGCAGTTGCGCGATCGGACACATTTAAGTTCCCTGCGCACTTACGTCCACTTGAATTTTGGAAAGTACATCAGGAGTTTAAAAATATTTTCAAAATTTCAGCGACGGCTCTGTCACAATAATGCAACCAGCGCGGTGCAGTTGTGCGATCGGCGACGCGCTACGGTTGCGCGTTAGGCGGTGCGCTGCAGTTGAGCGATCAGACAAAAATGCGCAAATGAAAAAATGCTTAAAGTCTTGGAACAGATGAACACTTTTCCATTATATGTAACCGGCAAATATATTAGGAATTGACCGATTCGCTTCTCGAACCGCCTTCTAGAACGGATTGTGGTCGAAAACCGAGGTTTGATTGTATTATATTCACCTTGATAGCCCACCAGGAATATTTTTTTAACAAAACTGTTGAAATTGAGTGATGAAAGTAATGGTTTTGGGATTGCTATAATGCCAAAAACCAGGAGTTTCCAGGGAGCTTTTCCCCCTGAGCCCCCAGGGCCTGTGGGTCCTGTGGCGCCCAATAGGAGCCTGTGGCCCCTGCAGCCCCCAATGGGGGCCTGTGGCTCATGGCCCACTGCGGCCCCCATTGGGGGGGCACAGGCCCCTGGCCCCCTGCGGCAAGTGGGGGGGCACAGGCCCCAGTGGGGCATGCGGCCCCCAGACCCTGGCTACTTTTCAGTGTTTTTTTTCATTTGCCATTCTCATCCTTGCTTATTGGAGTATCTCCCTATTGGAGTAGCAACAGGCTACAACCCAGGGCCAGTAAACATAAGCATAACTCTCGGGCCAACAATCAAGGGCCAACAATCTAGCTTTAACAATCTAGGGCCAACAATCTCGGGCCAACAATCTAGTTTTAACAATCTCGGGCCAACAATTTGGGGCCGACAATCTAGTTTTAACAATCAAGGGCCAACAATCTGTGGCCAACAATTTCGGGCCAATAATTCTATGTAGTTTTAACAATATAGGGTCAACAAGCTTGAAGAAAACTCTTGTCCCAATCAACAATACAGAACCCACAAGACGGAGGCTATAGAACGTCAACAAGATGAAGCCCCGAAAAGCAAGCAAGCCTACATCGCAGAGCGCCGCTCTGCCGCGTTGTGATCGGCTGCACCGCAATCTTGCGCTCTGCTTTCGGCCGTCCCCTTCCTTCCACGTGTCATCAGAAAGAAAGAACAATCGGGAGCAGCCGTGAGCAAGTCAGCTGGCTCACAGGTTGTTTTTTTCCCGCCGCTCTCCACATGTCCGCAGATGATTGCATCCTGCCGTTTTGTTTATTAGCTCCCTGATTGAGGCGCACTGCCTCCACAGATTGGATGACCTTTCCGGATCCTTACGCTAAGTATATGAGACGGCCGACGACGGCGGCGTGTCCGCCCCGGCCTCATCTCCATACAATTTGTACGCAATTACACGCGAGCGGTGGCGAGTGGCCCGGATTCGTGGCGTGACGCACGTGAAGGAGACTGCTGCTCGCTTCGAGTGCACTGGGTGCGCTCTTCACGCTCAGCCGCTCGCTCGTACCAGAGCTCATTTGTTCCACCGAATGCGATTGGCGCAAACGGTGCGCCTGATTTATATCAGCTCGCATGCGGGATGAGGCCGGACGGCGCAGCACCCTTTGTAGCTCCATCATAGAGGCTAATCTGGCACACTGTTCCAGATGTTGATTGCTTTTGACTCCAAACTTTTTAAACATGCTCAACGACAACATTTAGATCCGACAGAGAAAACAACAGCGTCGCAATCGCAGCTGCGGTCACAAATTTTGTCTTTGTCCCCCCCTCAGGCAGAACTGCTTTGCAGTCACTATGACGCCCAGCCAGACACCCTCCAGCAGTTGGCCGCCAAGCTCGCCAGCCTGTGCTACGCCTCGCCCGCCGGTGGGGGGTGCCACGTAGACAGGTACGTGAGCCAGTGCCACCGAGTGAGTCACTTCTCGTATTTGCTTGATTGAGCGAAATTGGTGAGGGAACGAGTGAGGGAGCGAGCGCACATGCTAAATCCATTGAAGTCGTGCTTGCCTCCTGCATCCCTTTTGGTTTTCTGGGAGGACGGATGTGCGCGTATCTGAGAGCGTTTAGGCTGAGCAGCTCCACAGAAGGACTTGTCTTGCCGCCCCATGTCATTTTGTTCAGAGTCGATTCCAGCGCGCTGTCACACGCCTCCTCTCTGGTACTTGTACCTGTCGGTCCACGTCAGGTGTGTTTTCCCTCCTTCAGCCCGCAAGACTTTGAGCGCCCCTACGAGGAGCTGCTGACGGACGCGGACGCCGCGGCCAGCGACATCCCACGGCCGCCTATGTCGAAGCAGCATCTGCCGCGGGTAAAACCGCCGTCCGCTCGCCCGCTCCTCCCGTCCTCCCTTGCCGTTGGCAAATGAGCATTGAACCGCCAACAAAATGGCGCCCGCCAACAGCAACTGGTTTGATAAGCTAACAGAAGATCAAACATCAAAACACGCATGGAAAAACTGATGCACAAGCGCACACACAATTAGCAAAACATAAAAACACAAAAAAGAATCCTCACAAATGAAAAGATTCACAAATACACACTCTTAAAAAACTGAAAGACCACCACAAAACATGAACACAAGAGATATACTGCACACGCATGCAGAAAAATGAATGCATACGAGAGAGACGCACAAAAAAGACACACACACGCCTGCATTTCACAATTTTGTTTTGAGATTCTTTCTTGTCGCATCTCCAACTTTGACATGACTAATTCATGGTCCAACACACTCAACTGGCCTTCAAATTATTGATAAGTGTAAAGATGAAGCTAATTCCTTCAAAGGAGGCCGGCCAGCTCAAATATTCATCCGCGCATGAATATTCATGAGACGCATCAATTTTCCATGAGAGAGGGATCGCCACCGCCGCTGCCGCCGCTGCCGCCGCTGCTGCCGCCGCTGCTGCCGCCGCTGCTACCGCCGCTGCTGCCGCCGCTGCCGCCGCCACCCATTGTTCTACGTCTGCTTCTCCATCTCCGATTTTTGATGCGTCAACTGCGCCACTGAAATATTGATGGTCCTCTCAACTGGGTGCAAGGTCGCCGTCTTGTCGCAAGTCTTGGCGGCGGCCGACAAACGTCGCCGTGCCTTATTAAGATTCTCGCTTCTTGATCAACTTCGCTCATCTTTCACTGCTGGTGCCATTGTCGAGGTGACGTAGTGCCGGCGACGGAGCAGTGTAGCTTTGAGTTGCTTCTTTTCACGAACCAAAACGTACTACAAAACTTGATTCCATTTTTCCATGATGAAATTCGTCGTTGTTTGTTTCGTCATGGATGAATGGCGGCGTGATGGATGCATTTGGACAGTTTTGATGTCCGACAAGATCGATGATTGTGTGGCTCACTCGAAGCGTGCGTGTGTCTTCCGGGATGCTTTAGAAGAGCTTTGTGCGTGTGCGTTCGCTCCGCGTGACCGTTAAAGAACCTCGCTGTTCCCCTCAAATGCTGGGGGACCTCGACCTCGTAACCATAGCAACACCGGGGGCCAACGAAACCTTATTTTCAAGTGTGTGTGTGTTTCTTGGCAGAGATCGACACTACTGTTAATTGTGAGCTTGCACCGTGGCACTTCATCCAGTGGGGTAGGGCACTGCGTGCGTGTTGTCGACACCAGCGGCTTTGTGGTTCTTGAATGCTCCGACAAATCTTGCCTGAGTTTAATCGAGTAAAGGGGCCGAAAAGAAAAAGGCAAGGTATCTTCCGAAGCATTGAGTGCATTGTGGGAAAAAAAAGTTGAGTTTGTTTTTTCCCCTTCTTCTTCTTTGGGCGGTGTTTGCCCACTTTGATGTTTAAGATGATCCAGCAAGTGTAAATGTCACACAATTAATTTGGAATTTAAGGGCTAAGGGACCTTCTCACACGCACAGGAGGCAGCAGCTAGCATTGTCTTTCAATTTCAATCTTTCATCAATCTCATCAGTGTTTTCAAACGGCATTTTAGGTTTTGCTTGTGTTATCTTTGTCTGATACCCGTGCAAAACGGGGGAAGGATGTTTTGGGAGCGAAAATGAGGAGGCTGAAGAGAGAGCAACAGCAATGTGTACATGTTCTGTTAGGTTAGACAATCTCACGTGTGTTTTCATGCTCATATCTGTACAATTCTCTATTATTTTATATAAACATAACTGCTCAATCAGAACACGAATACAACACACATAACTGCATGAACGCACACACACACACACACACACACACACACACACACACACACACACACACACACACACACACACACACACACACACACACACACACACAGGGGGGACCCCCTGTGAGAGTGGTTCTCACTCTTAACTTATTTTGCAAGAACCACACGGGAGACAGTATGCCCTTTTCAACAGTTGCAAGTGGAGAGTCATTCGTCGCTGTGCAAACGAATAAGGTCTGACTCAGGCCTCTTGCAAGAGCATTTTTATTGAGAGAAACAGGGTGGGGGTGTGAGTGGACAGGATGGGGGTGAAACCCCTGGCCTTTGATCAAAGCATAGCAGGGTTTTTTTTACGATGTTGAGTAAACAGAACAACTTTGATTGCGTCCTCTGCAGCTGGTCAATCAGTTCAAAGGATCTTAGCACTTTGTTCTACTACTTTGTTAAGACAGGACAAGCTAGGTTAATTATTACGGGTTACATTCCAACATGATAATAGGATCAAACTAATCTATCAACCCTAACGCCCCCCACACTCAGGTATCAAATGGTCATGTGACAAGTTCCCGCCTTTCCGGGCAGTATAAAAGAAGCTGACCAGGAGAAGGAAGCTGTTGTTTCATCTGCTGCCGTGCCTCGTGCATTGGCCGCCATTAAACAACCCAAGATCTTGCCAATAAAGAACCAACTCTATACTCCACATCTTTGTTGTTCCTGGCTCAACATCGGACATCCCGCACAACACCCAACAAGGCAAAGAAAAGATGGAAGGATGGAGACAAAGATAAGGAAAGAGGCAAAGAGGGAGTTGAGGAAGAAAATAGAAGGTGAGGAGGAAAAACGACAGCCCAACTCTAGGAAAGGCAGAATGCGGAAGGGAAGGGAAGGGAAGGGAAGGGAAGGGAAGGGAAGGGAAGGGAAGGGAAGGGAAGGGAAGGGAAGGGAAGGGAAGGGAAGGGAAGGGAAGGGAAGGGAAGGGAAGGGAGAAGGAAGTAAGGAGCTCATTCTTGTCTGATGTGGCAAAGGCGAAATGCCCTGTGAGGGCGGACGACCCTCAAGCAGTGCTGGCGGTAGCCGCACAATTGCGAGCCATACAATGGCGAGCCGAGATCTGAAGGCCCAAATTGCGGGCCGTTGAGTCAGCGTCTGCTCACGGAGGCGCAAGAGTGACCGTTGGACTGCCGGCGTCCTTTCCACTCGCGAGACGTTTGTTTGTGTCTGGGGCTCACGTCGCCGTCGTTGTCAAACGCTAATGGCGGAGATGAGACACGCACAGATGGTGCTTGGCGCCACGGCATCCGCTCGCTCCGCGGGAGACTTTTTTGTTTGTTTCTTCCGTGGAACAAAACGCCGCTGCCGTAGCCGCCGCCACCGCCGCCGCCGTCTTTCATCACGGTGATGAGACGGCGCCAGCTGTGCACGCTGGAATTAGTCGACGCGGATGAGTGGCGTGAGCGAGACGTCATTCGGAGCAAACGCGGCAAAACAAACATCGGCAGCTGTGTGTATCTGCACACCTTTCTTCCTTCCTTCCTTCCTTCCTTGCTTCCTTGATCCGTTGCGACAAACCCGTCATGAGAAATTTCCAGGCTGGTTTCTATGATTTTTTTTTTCATAAACAACAAAGATTTTTTCAATGAACGTAAACAGTGTTTGCATTTATTCCGATTTCGGGAGCGCCGTAGCAAAAAGCAATTGCTTTGCTTTGCTCGGACAAACGACGTTCCAGGAAGATGAAACGTTGCGCTTCCACAACATGAACTGTCGACAGCATCAACGCTAGCTTTAGCCTGGACGCGAAAACGCAATGTTTGCTTTTGAGTTGCACTTGAAATGGTGGAAACGTAAAAAGCGACGTCGGCATTTGCCAGTCATGACGATTGACGGAAGCCATTGTCTTCATATCTTCACGTGCAGAAGATGCACTCGCCGCCACCGTCGCTGTGCTCGGATGTCCCAGAGCATCTGCGGGCCAGCATCGAGGAGCTGAAGGCGTGGCTGCGACACGCCGAGCTGCTCATCTTTAACTCCTGCCTGCGGCGGCCCCGGCACCACGCTCGCCAGCAGCTGGCCAGCTTCAAGGTGGGCGATGCCTCTCCTTCACGCTTGTTTCCCTGCTTCCTGCCTTCCTAACTTCCAGTCTTCATTTCCTTCCTGCCTTCCTTCCTCCCTCCGTTCACTCCTCCCTTCCTTCCTTAGTGCTGTCCTGCGTCCTTGACGATCTCTTGCCATGTTTGGGCTATCTGTGGTCCCGCTTGTCGGGTCCCTTTTATCCTCCTTTTATGCTCATTACGCATTGACTTCAAGTTCAATTGACTTGCGCCATGTTTAGCCTGCAACAAGTCCGCCATATCAAATATCTTTGACATTTCTTGAGGAGTAGTGCAGCCAACAAAGTTGTGCAAGACAAACCAACTTTAGGCTTGTAAACAATAAATAATAAATGAAGCCAGGCAAAGGCAGCAGTGGCGTGCTGAGCATCGTGTGCGCGTGCTGGCCTTAACAAAGGCAAAGAACGTATGGCAGGAGGAAGGTAGGAACGGTAACGGGATTTTAATCAACTGGTGTCACACGGCAAACAGCAGCAAGCACCTGGCGATGCTGCGCACACACAATCAATGTATGCAAATGAGTGTGACATGCATGCAAATTAGGAAACACACGTTGAGCACAAATAGTATGATCCCAAAAAGGATGCGAGGGAGCAGAGGGTCAAAAGTGCTCCGACGCAAACACGATGGCCAAAACAAGGTGAAATGTTTGTTTCCATCCCAATTTTGGCACAGCGCAGATTGTCGCAATTTTCAGTGTTGCGTATCACCTGATGAATTGGGTGTACCCGACATTGTCAAAGTCTGCTTTATTGTCAATTTCTTCACATGTCAAGACATACAAAGAGATCGAAATTGCATTTCCTACTATCCCACGGTGACACGGCATATTAAATATTATATACCATAATTTTTGGACTAAAAGTCGCTTGGAATATAGGTCGCATTAGCCATAAAATGCACAATAACGTGAAAATAAACATATATATAAGTCGCTCCGGCGTATAAGTCGCATTTTGGGGGGAAATTTATTCGACAAAATCCAACACCAAGAACAGACATGAATGAGCAACAACAGGCTAAATGATAGGTATGCTAACGTGACATAAACACAAACAAAGCGCTGAGAACGGGCCTGACGTAACTTTCAGAGTTATTAATAAAACTATTACATAAATAACACGTTTATAAAACCATCTGTGTCACTCCAATTCATTAAATCCATCGATCGTCCTTTGTCAACAATGGGTGCGCGCCGCTGACGGCGCTTGCACTTCAAAATATTCTCCAGGCCCATATAACGATACTATATAAATTAGATATCAAATAACTATTATATAAGCAATAATATTATCAAACCATCTGTGCACTCTAAATCATTAAATCCATCGATCAAATTCCTCGTCCTTTGTCAACAATGCCCTGACGTCAGCCTCGTCGTTATCCCACAGCTCTAGTATATAACTATATTGTAGCGTTAACAAAGTACAAGGAAAGACGTGGGTTTGGTAAACGGCTCTTTATTTAACAAAACAAACTTCCAGGCGTGTGGCGGCGTGGACTTCCAGCCACGGAGGTGTAAGAGAGCTCCGTAGAGTAGGACCGGGCGTGCGTAAAAGCCATAATAAAACCTGTGTCACTCCAAATCCTTAAATCCTTCAAACGCTTCGTCCTCCGTGTCACTTAGAAACAACAAACCCGCTAATGATGCCGGTAGTACGTGGGGCCCTTTGTCATCTTCGTTATCCCGTGATCAACCTTTGTCCTTTCTGTAAACAACCGCCGCGCCACGCGGCGCCGTGCTACTGACGTCACTTGAAATTCAAAGTACAGTAATCCCTTGCTACATTGCGGTTCATTTATCGCGGTTTCACTTTTTGGTTTTTTTTGGGGGGGAAAATTTTTGGAAAAATTCACATATAAGTCACTCCTCATTATAAGTCGCTGCCCCACCCAAACTATGAAAAAAAAACGCGACTTATAGTCCGAAAATTACGGACAAACAAAACATTCAAGTAAACAATACAAAACGTAAAAACAAGAAGGCACATACAATGAACAAATAAGAGCAATGAATAAATAAATAAATAAATAAATAAATAAATAAATAAATAAGTAAATAAATAAATAAATAAATAAATAAATAGATAAATAAATAAATAAATAAATAAATAAATAAGTAAGTAAATAAATAAGAGCATCATGGTTGAAACGGAGCAATTGTGCATACAGCAGACAGTCAGTATATAGCGCAAAAGTACAGGAGGAGTAGTGCATGGCAGCCAACTTGGCCAAAAAGGCCAGGACGTTATGCAGCCGAGGGTGGAGGGGGGAAAGAGTTTAGGATCCTAACAGCCTGGAGTATGAAGCTGTTGGTGAGTCTGGTGGTGCGGGAGCGCAGGCTTCTGTACCTCTTCCCAGAGGGCAGTAGATGAAACAAAGTGTGAGCGGGGTGACTCACATCCCTCACAATCGTGGTCGCCTTGCAGGTGAGATGGGAGGTGTAAATGTCCTTCAGGGAGGGGAGTGAAGCTCCAATAATCCTACCAGCTGTGTTCACTCTGCGCTGCAGGGCCTTCATGTTGTATTAAGTGCAGCTTCCACCCCAATACAGCGATACAACTGGAGAGGACGCTCTCAATAGTGCCACGGCTATGATGGCTGGTGGAGCACTTGCTCGCCTGAGTTTCCGCAGGAAGTACAGGCGGCGCTGAGCTTTCATCCCCAGTGATGCAGTGTTGGTGGTCCAGGAGAGGTATTCACTGATGTGCAGCCCCAGGAATCTGGTGCTGCTCACTCTCTCCACCACAGCACCGTCGATGGTCAGTGGCAGGTGTTGGGTGTGACCCAACAATCTCCTTGGTCTTGCTGACGTTCAGCAGGAGGTTGTTGTCCCTACACCACGTGGTCAGAAGGTCGACCCCCGACCTGTAAATAAAGAGTTTTTGGGGCGGAGTGCGGTGACGAAGTGGCGGCGTTTTGCACCCTCGCCGCTTTTGACGCACAAACGCCGACGTCATCCGTTAATACTAACGGGACCGATGGCAACGACGCTAAGCTCTTCAGAGCCGACGGTGCCGGGCGGATCACTTGTTGTCTTTTTGAAATAGGCTGTCTCTCGTCTCCTGCAGAGTTTGTGTTGGGACGTGCGGGCTCGGCGATGCGGCGTCTCACGGCTTCTGAAGCTTTGCCAGAAGCTCCTCGGGCAGGACCAGGTGGGTACCTCCGACGTCAGACGGGACCTTGCTCCTTTGCGTCTCTTTGATTGGTTGTTGCTGGGTTGGAGCGCAGCCGGGGCCTGAGGCCGAGGCAGAGCGGCGGCACCAGGCCTTGCAGCTGCTGTCCATCAACCTGGAGCGGAGGTGGGAGGCAGTGCTCATGCACACGCTGCACTGGCACAACAGACTCAAGAGGGAGCTGCCGGGAGAGCCGCGCACACCGGGAGAGCTCGCAGAGCCGCACACGGTAAGAACACCACGCACGCCGGGAGAGTCGTGCACAGTAAGAACGCCACGCACGACGGGAGAGCTGCGCATGGTAAGAACGCCGCACACGCCGGAGCTTTTCCGTTCTTCTAAATGCGTCCAAAGGCTTTTCCAAGAGCAAGAAGCTTTCAAATTGGAACATGGCCTCGCTAAACGCTCGGCACGGCCGATGACAAATGGGGATGACAAATACGGGGGTGGGGACGCCATGAGTTCGCCGAGGCCAGGATTGGTGTGACTTCCTGAAAAAAACGTGACAAGCCTTTAGCTTCAGAATCAATTTGGCGACCTCGCTCAGCGCATTGGCTTTGCAGACGTTGAATAACGACAGTGAGCTAGCAAGGACAGGGCTAAGCTAACAAACAGGAGCGCTCGGCGGCAAGCCAATGCAAATACTTTGGCCTCCAAAAAAAAAGCGCGAGGAGGAGAAGCGCCTCATCTTGGTCTGGTGCGCGTCCCTTTGCTCCCTCCTTGCCGCTCCGTCGTCCTCCTGTCATCGTTTGAGGAAAGGGAGCAACTTCAGCGACAGATTTCCATGCAAAACTTTGGACTGAATTGCGCCGTTAGCCACCTGCAACTTGCATAAGACGCTCATGGTGATGCTCGACTCAAACTGCAGAGGAAGGACAGACGTGAAATCAGTCACAGATGCTTTTTTTGGTTGTTTGATTGGATGAGGGGCTGCAAGCCCCGCCCCTTGCGCTTGCGTTAGCCTTATCTGAAATACACAAGTCAACTACACACTGGCGGCTTTAGGAGATTAATAGGCTATGAATGACTTATGTGCTCACCCCACCCACACACACACACGTTCATATTAACAAGATGAGGAGCAATTTGTATAATTACGTCCGTGCAAGTGAACAATTCCGGCGTCTAAGCACATTTTGCCGTCGCTGAAGATTTTTGGTTGCGTGTTTACGTCCACTCTGAATTATTCATGGCTTTGTTCCACACTGGAATCTTTGTCTTGACTCAGAGGAGCGCTTTGGTCTTCTTTGTGCTGGGCAGCAAACACTCAATCGTCTTCCTGTTTTAATTATATTATTTTAATTTGTGTAATTATCAAGCAATTACTTCAATGAATAAATTGGACACTTGTGCAGCATATTTGCAAAGTATTTATTTGAATCATAAAAATATAATTGTTTATATTTAACTGTTGCATCAATTGTATTATTTTTAATAGTAAAATAACACATTCTTTTATTTGTACGATTTATATTTGATAGAAGTTAATGAAGCAAATTAAAAGGCTAGATTTGAAACTGAAACAATAACAAATTCTCATATGGAGTTAAGTCAGTAGTTATTTTATGAAAACAAATTTGAAGACAAATATTTACGTCTGGAGTGAGTCTCACGTTTTCGATTGCATTCCAAATGATACAATTATAATGAGGTGACCTCGTCCAGCAATGTTGCGTCACTTCAAATTTGTCTCGTCTGAATTGGACAGCAAATCCTTTCGTCTTTGTCTCATCTGAATTGGAAACCGTATTCTTTTGTCTCGTCTTCAGGTCCCAAGGACCTCTGTGGAAACAGGCCCATCGAATCCCCTCCGAGTTTCTCCACACCGAGCTTCTCCCCACCAATCTCCTCCCCACCGGGCTCCTCCCCCGGCAGCCTCAGCTCCCGACGACTCGTGGGAATGGGACGAGACCGATCTGGCTGTGGCGGAATCTCCCGAACTGACGCACAAGGAGGCCGGCGTGACGACAAATGTCCCTCCTCAAACGGTGGTCTACCAGGTGTACGGCCTTCACACGGTGGAGTGGGAAAGGCTTCCGGAAGCGACCGAGAGGAAGCAACACACGTTTCACAGGAGCCCGAGCAAGGACTCTACCTTCTCGTCCATGGAATCCCTCCTAGGCAGACTGACGACGGGCGAGCCAGACCTCCTGGACGAGCAAGGTGGCGAGAGGAGACCTGAGAGAGAAGGGGCCAACGACCGCCGTTTGTCTGGCAGCGAAAGCGGCATTGTTAGCGACGCTGGAGACATCGAGACCGTACCGTGTCGCCGACATCTTGAAAAAGAGAGTGTGAACGCGCCCACCGCAGCCATGCTGCACCGAGAGGAGCAGAGAGCCCAACAAGCTGCGCAAGAAGAAGCCGAGCTCAAGAAAGGAGATGGTGAGGAGCTAGATGGCTTGGAGCCAAGTGCAACCGGGTTTCCCTGTTTGGACCATGTCGCCAGGCTCCACCAGCCAAGCGCCAGTCCCCTCTGGTCTCCAGGCTCTTCTCTGGAGTCCCTCCTGTTGCCGGGCCGTGAACTGTTCCCCTCCAAAGAGCACCTCCATCGCAGCGCCTCCCTGGAGAGCGGCCTGTTAGGCCTTGGCCGCAGCCTGGACGGCCACACCCGCCTGGACGCCGACCTGGACGCTGACACCGGCCTACACACCGACTTTGGCCTGGAGGCCGACACTGGCCCGGACAGCCACACCAGCTTGGATGCCGACATCGACCTTGACCTGCGCTGGACCGGAGATGAGGACCACCATCGTCCAGAAGACCCGAGGCTTGGCATCAGAGGACGAGGACAGTTGTCTTCAGGAGAGCTGAGCAGGAGAACTCTGGATCTCCTGAAGCGTCTGGAGAACATTCAGAGCCCGCCAGCCACCAAGATGACTCGCAGCGTTTCGGAGTTGACGCTCGGCAGCCAGACGCTCGGCAGCCAGACGCTCGGCAGCAAGACGCTCGCCTCCCCTTGGCCGGGGGACCGACACTCGCGAGGTTCCCGTGAGGTTCTACCGTCACTCGTTGACGACAACTCTGCCTCGCTCATCGTGCTCCCCAAGCGCAGGAGCCTCCTTCTGGAGGGGGCCAGCAAGCAGAACTCCTACGGGAGGAGCGGCCACCGAGAGGAGGTGGATACTGTTAGTCTGAGCATGGTGGTCAATGTCTCCTGCTCCGACGACGAGAATGACGGCGATCTCCTGTCCTCCTCCACCCTCACCGAGGAGGAGATGGAAGTCCTAGAGGAGGAGGAGGAGGAGAGGCTGATGCTCGCCTCGTTTGAGGACGAAGACCGGGATGACGAGTTGGCCGCCGAGGAGGCCTATGTGTTGGGCTTGGATGACATGAAGAAGGAGCTCCAGGCATGCAGGCGACCTCCTCCGGCCTCAAAGACAGAAGTTGGACTATGGGATGAACTCCAGTGTGGGAGCAACCCTGAGCAAGGACACCCCCTGAACTCTACCAGGCGAGACCACCAAGAGGAGGCGAACCGGAGGCGCTTCATGAGCCAGTTTGCGGATGATGTGGAGAACGGCAACGTGGAGAACGGCGGCTTGGAAGGTAAAGATGCGGATGACGAGCTCCTGCGAGAAGAGTCCGCTGTTTTCACCAAGAGAGGTGAGCCTCTCAATGTGCGAGCAGAGTCTCACGCCTTGAGAGGAGTAGCTCTCCAACTCGTCAGGGACTCCTTTACCTTCTCAGCAGCCGAAGAGGATCTTGAGCTGCTTCCTTCTTCACCAACCTGCAAGTATCTGCCGCCCGCTGCCACCTCCTCCTTCGAAGGACAGCTTATGGGCGAGTTACCCTGCCAGAGCGTCTCCTTCTCCCCCGACAGGAAGGCCATCACCATCCAGGAGAAGTTCAAGTTCTCCTCGCTGGTGACGGAAGAGAGCAGGAGCAAACTCCAGGACAAGCATTCCTGCCACCCCAGCAAAAACTCCCACACTCCCTCGTGCTGCTGGCCCTCCCTGCTCTCCTTGCCCTCCTCACCCTCCCCACCCTCCTCCGAGGAGGCCGTGCACAACTTTGTCATGGAAATCTTGGACTTGACTTCAGAGGCCCGTCAGAGCAAAGAGATTCCTGGACGAGAGCTAACGCAGACCATAGGAAAGTCCGACGCCGAACTAAGCCCCGCCTCCTTCCAGCACATCAGAGAAAAGGTAACGCACACAAACAACATACAAACTCTATCAAATCATAAATCAAGGATCGAATATATCAATAATTACAAATTCTGAGTTCTAAAATACACAATAAAACTAGAAAATCGTCATGACTCAAAAAATGTTGAAATAGAACATGATCAGTCTATGAATAATGAAGCAATTTTGCTCGCCGCCTTTTTTGTTTTTTGTTTAATTGATTTGCCCACAATTGAGATGGCTGTGTGTCACTCGTCGTGACCTTTGCATCCTTGTGTGCCGGCTGCAGGTGGCGCAACATTCCCATCGGCCCTTGCACTTGTGCAAAGGCGACTTCTACGCCTACCTGTCGCTCTCGTCCCACGACAGCGACTGCGGTGAACTCACTCGCTGTGCTGAGGACGGAGTCGCCACTGTGCCTGCACCTTACCTCGTCCCCACTGGCGCCGCCAGCCCCGCCCCTTCTCCACCACCCAGCCCGGGTGAGGAAACGCTGGTCCCGGCCTGCACAGAGGAGGTCTACCTGGGCCCGCCGCTCTGCTACAGCTTGCCGCCCACCGACAAAGCAAGGGCCTTCCCGGAGAGGGAGGCGTGGCTCCCATGCCCCCAGGAGATCCAGAGTGTCACATCCGCTCCGCCCCTTGGCTGCAAACGGCAGATCCCCAAACACTCGCCCGATGAGAGCCAGAGTGGGGTCTTGGCCCAACCGGAGCCTTCTCACTGCTCCTTGTCAAAGATCCAGCGGGGCTCGCCGCCCGGCAAATCGCATCCACATGGAGGCTTTCCAGAGGAGGCAGATGTCGGAGACGCCCAGGAGGCCGTCCCGGGTGAAGCCAGGCCGGAGGGGGCCCGGTTCCTCGCGGGCCGCCATGTGCCGGAGGCACCTCGTACTGAGGCGCCCCCTTATCTAAATCCCCGGGCGCGTGTCGTCCCGATAGACTCCTCGCCGGCCCATTGTTTGGCAGATACTAAAAGGCTTCAATCCAATATTGGCGCCGTAATGACCAAGATAAGTGACAGCGGCTCCACGACAAATCCCTCAAAAGAGCCGCCCAACCCCACCGCCTCCGCGCAAATTAATCCCAAAATTAACCGCAGGCCGATCAAAGAGGATGATAAGGCGCCGGGGAGGCGGGGGGAGGCCTACACCCGCGGCGGCAGCGAGCGGCCCCAAGACAGGCCGGCGGGGGCAAGGAGGCGGCTGGACGTGAAGAAGAGCACACCGCTCGCAGGCAACAAGAACCAGGTCGGTTGGACAAAGATCCCATGCTCGCAAATCTGCTCTGTCACGTTAATCTGAGCCCAGCCAACCGTGTGAACCACACACCCAGCTCTCCTCCTGCACCCTTCACACCTTCTTTGATTGATACGAGCATGCTGTTTGTCACTGCGTGTCGAAAGGTGGAGGTGGGGAGGGGCGAGGCTGGAATGCAAGAAGATGGGAAGCACTTTCCCTGTTTCATGGAAAAGCATTAACAGCATATTGGGATTCATTTTTGCCCTCCCGAGCATTTCAATGAACGTACGCAGATTTTCTGCAAAGTCGACTGTGTTCTCTGACTTTTATCCAAGCTCAATTTAGATTGTGTATGCTTCCTCTCTCTCCCCCTCCCCCCGCCACCCCCCCAGTCCCTCCGAGGTGTTAATGCAAGGTGGGATTTGCAGACGTCTCACTTTCAGGTCCAGGGAACAACATCAGCATAATTATCATCAGTCCCATTTGATTAGGATTCATCAGCCTTGAATTAGCACTTTTTTCTCTCTCGTTTTTCTATTTCCTCATGCAAATCGGCGCGTAGCCTTGCTAGCGCCGCACTTTAGCCACTTTTGCCTCTTTGTCCGCTCGCATAGCAATGAGCCCCTCCCCAAACTGGTGTGCTGTTGCCTTTTATTTGCCGATTTGCCACACAAAAAGCAAAACAATCAAGCTGATCAGTGCGCCATATTTGGCAAAGATTCAGCAGAACGGGTCGAGTAACAGTGGCATGGTTTGAAAGACGTCAAACCAATAAATGATCGCAATGGCTTTTCTTTCTCTGGCAGGCGAGTGCTGTCAATCAAACCACACGGGGGCGGAGCCAAGTCCTGGATCGGCCGATCCAAGTAGGTTGCAAACGATGCCGCCGATCCGTCCGTCTTGGATAACGCTTGTCTATGTGAAGCAGGAGTCGGGGTATATAGCAGAAAGCAAAGAACAAAGACTGGAGTTGTGAATGTGCGTGCGCGTGCGGCTGGCCTCTGGGTGCCTCTGGGGCCAAGCAAACCTCAGTGACCTGTATGACATGCGCAGGCGCACACGCACGCACCCCCTCAGGGCAGGGCATTCGAGTCCCGCTCTGACAGCCCAACAGCTGCAGGTTGTTGTCGCCACACGCACACGCACACACACACACACACACAGGAGGACGACGCAGTTATGACAAACCACACAAACACGTGCACGCGATATCTGTGATGCATAAATGTGCTGCCGACCCCCATCGGGTCTTACCCACCTGTTCACGCACACACAGGCTCAATTAAAGCAATGGTGAATGTGGCTCAGGATGTGCTCTGTAACCCAGACAGAAAAAGGCCCTTAAGCGTGTGCACGCCAAGCGTGTGTGTACACAAGTGCACTCATGTTTCATCGTCCACTGATGCTCAGAAGGTTTCACACACAAGAGCGGAAATCACACACACGCAAGGAGCAGCAGCAGCAAAGAGGAGGTTGAACTCCACAAGCTTCATGCTATCACACAATGCAAAATGCCACCTGCAAGCTCAAGAAAGTAGCAACCAGGTCACGCTAGTTTCCACAGCTCACAGGCAGCAGATTTTTTGTTTCGTGTTTTTTGGAGTCGCTCGTTGTTCACAATTTGCCTCACAGCCGGAAAAACTTAGATTCTTCTTTCCTTCTCCCATCCAGACTGGGCCGCCGAGCATCCGGGTCCATCCGTGAGAACAACCGGTGCGCGACCGAGATGAACGAGAGGAAGACGAAAGTTGAAGATGAACAAAGAGCCATTTTAAAGAGAAGACGCTTCGACAATGAGCTCGGAAACGCAGCTGAATAAACAAAATGGCCGCCTGCAAGACGCTCACGAACACACCCACAGAAATAAGCGCACTAACAGTGCGCACACACGTAACACACACACACACACACACACACACTTTTACCACACGTCCAGAACAAAGAGCACACACAAAAATGCGCGCGCGACCGACGCGAGCGAGCATTTTGTAGGACAAGCTGAAAATTGAGTGTCAAAAGGTGATTTGCTTTGTCTATGCAACGCCGGCGGTAGCGGTGGCCATTTTGCACGGGGCTTGCTTTAATGATTTTGCGTTTTGCTTGGATGAAGATCAAAATGCATTTGAGTCTGTTTGTGCCTTGCTACCTTTTCAGCCACCGTCGGCAGGAGACTGGAATTTTGTCAAGGTGCAATGCTACTTGCGTGTATGTTTTGTTCTGCATGTCCTGACGTACAATCTGTTCGGGACCTCTGCAAAGGGTGCACTTCTTTTGTTTGTGTTCTGCTCGGGACCGGCGCGATGGGCGGCCTCCTTTTGTTTGTGTGCCGCATGTCGGGATGCTGAGCCTTGGTAAAAGTTTCCGGAGAAACAAAACAAAGGTTCCTCAACATCCCGGGAGAGACGTGCTTGGCTATGCACATCAATAAACGCTCGCAATTGTCATCACTCGCCATTTGTGTTTTTTGGGGGGTTCCTTCTCATGCAACGCTCAACACCAGACCAAACTGGTAGCAATTGAAAATGAGATCAAAAATCGATTCATCAACTTTGGTTTGACTGCAAATATTCTTGTCCTGTCCTCATTCACATCCACTTCGCCGCCTCCTCGCGCCATGGTTGGACGTTTTCCATTCTCGTCACAAGGTTGCCACCAGGATGGTGATGATGATGGGAATGATGGGATAGGCTCCAGCAAACTCGCGGCCCTTGTGGGGGTAAAATGGATGGGTGATGATAAAAGACGTGTTTGATGCTTATTTTAACGGTGTCCCAATTGAAGGAGCGAGCAAAATGGACTTCCTCTTGGGAACAAATCCTCGGACATGCCAAGAGGCCCGTCACGCCAGCCACTGTCATGTGCATTTTCACATGCATGGCCTTCTTGTGTTTGGCCCCACATGAAGTTTGCTTTGCATTCAAATGTGTCCCAGCACATAGATTGCCTTGCTGCTGTTTTGGGGTCCTTTGCACAGGTGACTGTCAGAAACAGTGACTGGGCGACCAAATGCAGCACGAACGTTTATTGAACAGGGGAAAGGGGAAGTGGAATGCTGGACTGCCGGCCTGGCTGGTCTGGCTGAGCAGAAGAGCGCAGCGCGTAGTCAGAGGCAGGCAGGTGGTCAAGGCAGGTGGCGATCAGAACGTGGTCAAGGACAGGTGAGTAGTCAGGACAGGGAGCGAGCAAGGTGAGTCTGGTCAGAACACGAGCAAAGTTGGCAATGGGAATCATTCGGGCAGGGCACAGTGAGCAATGGCGTCACGGGTAGGGTAAGGAGACGAAACTGACAACCACTGGCTTGATTCACTGGGTTTAAATAGAGCTGGCCCAACAAGCCGTAGCAGGTGCTGGTGATTCGCTTGATTGGGGGCGTGGCTGGAAATCCGGTCACGTAGGCACGTGACAGAACCCCCCCAAGGGACGGCTCCTGACGTCCCAAAAACAGAACCCCGAGCTGGAGCGCGAGGTCGGGCGGGTGGGGGTGAACCTCAGATGCAAGTTAATAACAGTCTGATAAGTCTGAGTCATCGGCCGAACACCAAGCGCCGTCATCAGGTGGCACTACCGACCATTCCCCCTCCTCAGCTGTGGCATCGGAAGACGCTGACCTGGGGACCGGCACAGGAACCAAATGTCTCACTTCTGGATGACTTCGAATGGGATGCCAATCAGATTGCATTGCCTTGCCTGTCGGAGTGGAATCAGGCTGCGGATGCAGCAACGGCAGCCGAGAAGGAGTCTGATCCGGAGGCTGTGGCTGACGAGACCGGGCCCGCGGCTGCAGCCTACGGGTTGAAGAAGCGAAGGGCCAAGAGGCAAGGGCACGGGCTGGAGGTGGAGAGCGGGTCTGGAGCAGGGGCTTGCGATAGGTGGGAGGGGGCAAGCAAACTGTTCCCAAACGGATCCCTGCTTGTCTCTCTTCCGGCAAGAGGCCACCCAGTGGCCCTCACCCCCCGCAGTATAGGCATAGCCTAGCTCTGAGGCGTCTATGACGCTCCTCTGGTGAGAGGGAGGTTCGTCCAATCTCCATAGGCTCTGACCACCTGGGCTGGGTGGGAGGAGTGTTCATGGTGCGCTGGCTGACTTGGATGGGATCCTGGGCGGACGACAGGTGAAACGGGAAGACAGGGGCTTCCCATGACACCCAAGATGTCGGGCTGGTGTCACAGCAGTAGAGGGGCGTAGTCCTTTCACCTTCTCGCACCGTCTTGACCGGATCTGTTGATCCACCCGTGCGGCCAGGTCCATGGCATCTTCAAGGGTCCGAGGACGCTCGTAGAACACCATCTCATCCTTGATGTAATCCGCGAGTCCGTGGAGGAAGGTGCCGACGAGAGCCAGGGTGTTCCAGTCACTCGGACGCGCCACCATCTGTTGCCTTGGTGCAGCGTGACGAGTTCCTCAGAGGCGTCTTCCGTGGCTGAGCCCAAGTCGAAAACGCGCAGGATTTCAGCTGCGAAGGCGTCGAACGACGAGCAGTTGGGTCCCTGCCGCTCATATACCGCCATTCCCCACAGCCATGCCTCGCCCGTAAGTTGAGTACAAAACCCACCTTGGCTGCTGGTTCCGTGGCGAACGTGAGGGGCTGGAGATCGAACAAGACGCGGCAGTTTGTCAAAAAGGCCCAGACTTACTTGGGGTCGCCGTCAAAACTCTCAAGGTTGCTGAGTTTGAGCTCCGGGATGTTCTCGGGCTGCCTAGGCTCCAGGGCAGGACGGGCCGTGGACGTAGCGGCGGCCTGATCGGGGGGGCTGAGTGGGATGACCGTGGACAGAGCTTGTGCAGCAGCCAGAGGAGCCAATTCTTTAAGGACCTTGAGAGCTTCTACAAGCTCTTGGTGGAGCTCATGGTGCTGCAGAAGCTGCTGTTGCTGCTGCCGGACGACCTTCATTAAGGTCGCCATCTCCGCAGCGATCTTGCTAATATCCCACTCTGCGTGAGACAGGTGGTCCAGGGCAGAGGGTCTGTGTGCTGGTCGCATAATGGTCAGTTCGTTCTGTCAGGAACAGAGACTGGGCGACCAAATACAGCACAAACCTTTATTGAACAGAGGAAAGGGGAAGTGGAACGCTGGACTGCCGGTCTAGCTGGTGTGGCTGAGCAGAAGAGTGCAGCGCGTAGTCGGAGGCAGGCAGGTGGTCAAGGCAGGCGGCGATCAGAACGTGGTCAAGGACAGGCAAGTAGTCAGGACAGGCAGCGAGCAAGGCGAGTCGGGTCGGGTCAGAACACTGGCAAAGTCGGCAACGGGAATCGTTCAGGCAGGGCACAGTGAGCAGTGGCATCACGGGCAGGGTAAGGAGACGAACTGACAACCACTGGCTTGATTCACTGGGTTTAAATAGAGCGGGCCCAACGAGCTGTGGCAGGTGCTGGTGATTAGCTTGATTGGGGGCGTGGCTGGAAGTCCGGTGACGCAGGCACGTGACAGTGATGGCCTAAAAAAAAAGCATGACACAATTAGCTTCATTGATACACAAATGGTCACAGGTGGTTTCAAATAGGAAGTGAGGGTTTTTCCCGTAGGGGTGGGATCATTTTCCAACCTCCATTTCCTGTCTCAAACATGTATGTGACTTGCTTCAGCTTATCCTTCAGCATTCTGGAAGTCCAATGAGCACATTGCCCTCACACATAAGCAAGCCTTTCCATACACCGTTATCATCTACCTATGTTCGCTACGTGTTGCTGATGCACTTAACTAGGCTTGCGTCATCTCATAAATATTAGTTATTGTTTGCTGATGTGAGATCCTCATTAGCATTGGCCAAAATGTCTTCGTATCTGCTACTGATTACTAATAGACGCTATTTGCTAACATTTGGTGTAGTAAAGTCGGCTGTTTGCTGAGGTTCTCTCTTATGTGCTCATTTTTGGCTGTTTGTTCATTTCTGCAAATATTAGCTGCTTGAAATGCGAGCTCTTTCCTGCGCTTCGGTCATGTGAGCTAAGGTGGCTAATATTTGCCCATAGTTAAATGCTTGCTAGTACTGGGCTATATGAGTGGCTCACTTGTGTGCGCTAATGTTAGCTGTCTGCTAAAGGATCCTCGTGCGAGTCGCCTGCCAACATTGACCAAGACGGACGGACCGACTGACAGACACAATGGTGGACGGACAGAGGGGCAGACAGACAGACGACTGGTAGATGGATGGACAGAGACAGAGAGAGAAGATTAAGTAGATTGAAGGAAGGAAGGACAGACGGATCTTGTCTCACATACATATGTTAATATTAATCGTTAGCCTTAGTTTTACCGTTAGCGCAAATGTTTACAAATGATGCTCCCTGGCAAACGGAATCACACATCTGCCTTTGTTTTATTTTTCAACTCGTGCTCAAGCATTTGCCTTGCCAGCTGACGCCACGGACAAGTGGACTTCGTCCTGGCCTGCGGCGCACCGACAAGCTGCCAACTCAGCTGGACAGGAGGTCAGAGTTCATGTTCTCTGCACGCGCTTTTGGACCACTCGGAGGCCAGTGTTTCATTCACACTGTCGTTGCGTCTGGAAAAAAAACATCAGTCAACTACGTTTGCACGAGAGACGGCCGTTGTCTGGCCCTCCGACGCATCGTCATGACTGTAATTAATTGGTGCGAGCGGAATGATTGAATGTTCGCAACAGCCATCTGAAGACATTTAAAGAACAATTTGATGCAAAGACAGCGAGGTGCTGCACAGCGTCCGAAAGGCCAAAAAAAAACACAAAATGAAGATGACGGCGCCGTCCGAGCAACACTCCACAGCGCCATCAATCACTATGCCACCTATGCGCGACTGAGAGAGCCTGTTAACACACGTACATGTATGCGCCCACGTGCTACAAAGAGCGAGAGACAGAGACAGACATAAATTGATGTCTATTATCAATCACTTGCAAATTGAACGCGTGAGTGTGTGTGTCATGGCAAATGTGTCAAAGTGGGTCTCTGTGTGTGCGTGCGTGTGTGTGTGTACAGTGCTGGTTTAAAAATCGGAGCGGCCCAGGGAGTTGGGTCCCAAAAAACCCAATTTGTTGGGTTCTTCGTTACCAAAAACTGGGTTGTTTGATGCAAAACAACCCTGGAAGTTGGTTCTAATTTTGACCCCCTATTGGGTTGCTTAGAACGCAGCATTTTGAAGCGTGTGTCAATAGTTGAGGAATCGTGAGTCTGTGTGCCTGTGGGACTATGACAGAGACAACGACATGAGTTGAGTCCATTATCAATCATTTGCATGAGCACCAAAGATATGCGAGCGAGCTTGCGTGCGTGTGCACGCGTCACCCGGCTCGGTGCGTAATTGTCGCGAGCAGTTCATTCATCACTTGCGGTCGCGCAGGCGTCTCTCTCACGTCCGGGCTTTCATTACGGCGGCGGGAAAGCGAGCCGGGCCGGGCTCCGCTCACAACTTTGACCCCCAGCCCGCCGACCTCATCCATCAAGCGTCCGAGCGGCCAAATGTTCATCAAATATTAAGGCGGCGCTTGATTCAATGTGACGCACTTCCCGCTCGTCCTCGTCGTCACGGTAACGCCTTTGGACATCTTCATTGTTCGCTTGCCGGCGATTGCAGCGACGTCATTGGCATAAATTTAATTTGGGGGCGGGTCGTGGGGGTCATGATTGTGCGGTGTGTTCATCAACGTGTGTGAGTGCTAGCAACAAAGTAAGCGGCGCATTTAAAAGGTTTTCCTTTTTGAACGCAAGCTGTCAAATCCGCTTCTTGCATGCATTTTCCAGCCTGACAAATGCGCTCGACTCTTGGCTGCCGCTTCAATTTGTTTCATGCCGTTTTGGAATCCGCCGTTTAGTGTTTGTCACATGGAGTTGACTTTGCGCAGAAGCACCAGGAATCGTACGAGGGCATTTTTGCCAGCAAAGCATAACGCGCCTCCACCAAGTCGAGTTGAGTCGTCTGCATCTGAGGGCAAACTTCAAAAGCCGCAAAGGTGGCGCTTATTTCAAGTTACGCCCCTCGTTTTGTGCCGCCCCCCTTCTGTCGACTGCACTATAGTTCAGAGAAACGGTTTAAAGTACACTCACTCCTCTACGTGGCTTGGTTCCGTCCTTGTATGTTCCACGACTTCCATCAGTCACCTGTGACATGCTCGCCACATGACTTTCGCATGACATAAAGTGGCAAGTGGCATGAAGCGGCTCCAAAAAAGCATTTTAATTCGTCTCGTTCCGGGGCAAATCCTTCCCGTGGTGAACTTTTCAAAATTAGACTAAAGGTTCAAGTCAATCTTGGCCGCACGTGAACCAGCAGCGTAATCACTGGCTCTCTCTGAGCGCGCGCGCACGACGACATTCCGTCACACATACGCGCACATGAGCGCGCGCGGGCGTGCACAACATCGATGTATCGTCGCGCTGCAGAGCTCCCGCGTATTGGCGCCGCTGGCAGCTTGCGGACGGACCGGCGTCCACTCGGCAGGGAGGATGGCCGCACACCAGCTGTTTCCGTCGGCATGTAAATACAGACGCGGGCTGGACCACGAGACGACCACAACTACAGCAACAACAACTCCGAATAAGAAGAAAAGGAACATTTGGAGTCCCTTGGTCATCATTTGTCACTCCTTCATTCTCTAAGGCAGTTTTATCTTCTTCATCGCTTGTTCTGGGACCGTGACCATGATCCAGACTTCCACAGCTCCCTCAGAACTTTGAAGAAGAAGAAGATCGAGAGAAGCGGAGGTGGTTGTGTGCTTGCTCGCCCCTTGTTCCAAGGCGGCACCATGATCCGGATCTTCCCAGACTTCAGTGTGCAGGTGATGGCGTCGGCTGGTGCCGCCGGGGGTGGTGACGGAGCCCCGGTGGGGCGCATGCCGGTGCCGGGGGCGACCAACGGAAGCCCGCAGAGCGTGCAGGGACTGCCGGGCTACCAGCAAAGGTAGGCGGGAAACTGGCTGCAGGTGACCTGTGGCTCTTTCAGAAATTAAGGCCGCGACGCTGCTTGCCGAACTGCCGAGCGCTCGCATAACTCAAGTTGCGGTGCACCTGTACAAGCACTTTTTGGGCTCCACTCGCCGCTTTGCAAACGGTTCGAGGCAAGTGCATGGTTGTTGATTGAAGGGGGTGCGAGTGTCAGCAAGGTTCGATGATGTCTTTGGAATGGGAGCGCCCTTCCCGTTGCAGTGGACAAGACAGGTCGTCGTACGGCTTTGCGGGGAAAAAGTTCATTTTGGGCCCTCTCCGGGTCGCTGCCAGCATTTTTTGGTAGTTTCTGAAAGCGGCCGCACCTCTTTTAGCTTTTTGTTGCACTTGACTGGTTTTGCTCGTCACTCCGCTGCAGGTGCACCGCACAGCAGCAGCACGTCCCGTCAGCTCCTTCCAAGCTTCCTTCTCCAACATTTCTTTCCTCTCCTGCCTGCGCTTGCACAGTGAATGATTGCTTACTGGTCCCGCGCAGTGGGTTGTTGTTTTTTCTAATCATCGCACACTGTGGGGGGGAGGGATGACAAATTCCCACGCATGCTCTCACACTCTCGTTCAGGTATTTCCGAGACAAGTGGCTCTCTGAAGTGCAACAGCTCTGGGGTGGGGAGACATTGATCAGTGGCGGACACCCCCAACAAGACCGCCGGTGGGCGCTAACGTTATTTAAATGCGGCCGATCGGGGCAGATTTGCTCCTTGATGCCAAAGCGGCAGGAACATAGGCACGGTGGCAACCTAGTCGAGCGCCCCCTGTGGGCTTACCAACCTGGCCCGTGATGTGGACATACAAAGGCTGCTTTGGAAATCTCGGCTGCTCTCTCTGTCTGTCTGTTTGTCTATCTCTATCAGTCAGTCAGTCAGTCAGTCTGTCTGTCTGTCTGTCGGTCTGTCTGTCTGTCTCTCTCTCTCTCTCTGTCTCTAAAAACTTGGTGTGAATATGAGAAAATGTCAGGCGGCAGGCAGTAAATGAAGCACCTCCCCGTCACTTTAACATAGTTGCTTGGCAATGAGACGCCACAAGATAGCGCCCCAGCCACGTTATCCCCATGATTTGTTTGGGCAGTTTTGAAGCAAATGAGTGCAAATCCTGGCTAGCGGAGGTGCGGCTGTTGACCGTGTCATCGTCCACTATCAATTTTCTGTCTGTGAGATGTTTGCAATCATCAGCTTTGAGTTTGGAAAATAATTACGGACATTTATGCCAATTTTCAGATTCATCAATGAATTGAAAAAGATAGTTACCTAATGGCTTATTAAAACGTTGCTGCCCAAGTTTATTCAGTTGTTGTTTGTTTAGTTGAACCGCAAAGACGTCATTAACGTTGGCCCAATCCAATTAAAAAAATGTTTCATTTGATGAATGATTCGGCTACAGTCCACAAACTTTCCTTACAGGGATTAGGGCACACGATTAATCGTTTCAGTCGACTATATCCTTTGCTACCTAACAATCCTGTTTCAGTAAAGTAACTCGATTAATTGTGCCCTCACGTTCAAATAATATAATATGCCATATACAAATTCTCTTACAGTAAACGGAGCACTCAACTGATCATTTCAGTCAACTATGTCCACAATATAAAAATCATTTTAGCGTGATTAGGAAGTAGTTCACATATTTTTTTTCCCACCATTACCTCTGTCGTCGTTTATTCCTAAATAATTCCTCCTCTACAGTGATGAGGGAGCACCCGATTAATCGTTCCAGCCCTCCAGTCAACCTTGCGGTCTGTGTGATACAATACCTTCTCTGGCCGTGTAGAATTTAGTGTTTCGTAGTGATTGGGCATTCGGGAAGCTTTTTTTTTTGGTTGTCATTTTGGTCAACTTTAGTCAGCTTCATTTTTTTGTGTTCCTCCCGCGGCCTGCTTGGCGCCTCGCCACCTAAGGCTCCTTTGACCTTGAGAGGTCGTCATGGAGCGAGCCAGTGAAAGGCTCCTCATCACACTAAGCTACGCTACGCTACACTAACAGAATGAGATGAAGTGTTTCCTTTCCATTGCTCTGTGTTCATTTGAGAAGTGGCCCGCACTGTGCAATTTTCCTAACTGACGACGATTCCGTGTCTGCACACGTCGACCTCCCGCCACGGAACATCGTCGCTTTTAGATTATTTCAAAATATGCAAGGGCGCTCTTTTCAGCAGTGCTAATGCTTTTGCTCCAAACTATTAGCCCGCCCCATGTTTCCACTTTTCCCTTCTTTTGCATTTCAGCTCACCAACAGGTTCAATAAATAGCGAGCAGAAACTTTGTGCGAGTGCATGTGAAATTTACAAGCGAGTTATCCTAAAGACTCCCCACCTCCAATGCGCCCCCACATTGTTGTGACATTGGATGCAACCTGTAAGACGCCACGCGGGGAATTAACCAAAATGCACGCGCGAGCGTGCTTCCACGCATGCTATCGTATGCATTTAGGCGCGCACACGCACGAGGCGAGCGGCGTGTCTGCGGCACGCAGGCGGGCGGGAGAGAAAACGCCGCCAACGAGTTGGAGGGGAGGGGGACACGCCGCTCCCCGACTGCCCATCGGCGTGTCGTCCACTTGTTTTTCTTTTTTGGGGGGGAGGGTGGGGGAGTCGTGTTTTTTCTTGATTTGTCTTGTCGTCCCGATTCTGCGCTTGGGAGAAATCGTGGCAGGCTCGGAGCTCCGCCGCGACTGGGATTGACGAGGCGCGCGGACGTCGGAAGCGCTTGGCGGGGGACCCCCTCGCCGCGCTCGGCATGGAGCCCGCCGAACGCCCCTTTACGAGCACGCGCGTGCACGGGGACATGGCTTTGTCTCGCACGGCCGCCGCCGTGACGCATTGGCGCTGCTGCCGACGTCTGAGAGGAGAAGCTTGAGCAGGCGCCCCCCCCCACTACCTCCCCCCCCCCCCCCCCCCCACCTCGCGAACCCCAAGCCCCCACCCCGCGACTACAACCACCGGGAACATGGCGCCCACCAAGACCAGCACCCAGCACGAGCACGCGCGCACACAACGGTAAAGCAAGCGATGCGTGAGCATGCGTGTGACTATTTGGGCGCGTGCCCCCGTGGCCGTCGGCGCGCGCGCGCACGCGTGTGTCGGCAGCGTACGCGTGCGCGTGCTAGCTGAGCAACAGGCCCGCGTACACGAGCCTGCTCGGCAATACTTGCATCCGCATGAAGTTTTATAGCAGCGCATGCACGCGAAGGCACCTGAGAGGAGATTATGTGACCGCGCTCGAAAGTCACTCATTCGTCTTCAGAAACTGTTGTTGTTGTTCTGGTTGAATGTGACACATGTGTTGACTTTCGTGGCCTTTTAGGTTAATTCATGAATAAGACGAATTGAGTCTTTCCTAACCCCTCCCCTCTAACTCAAGTTGTTACTTGTTGCTCACATGCTCGTTTGATGATGATGACGTCTTACTGTTGGGGCAGTTATTGTGATGCTTTCTTCAGCCTGATCCAGCGATTGCACTTTTATTGCCACAATCAGATTGCACTTCCTTTCAGGTGTAAAAAAAAAAAAAATAGGGGTCAAGCATAAGAAGATATGTGTAACATCAAAAAAACATGTACATAAATATAAATATTGCCAATGAAAAAAGTCGGATTTGTGGTCCTAGTCGTAGCTTCAGCGCAGAGCAGCGACTAACGATTATTTTTATCGATTTAACTATCTGTTCTGTTTTCAAGTGATGAATGGGATAGAAATGTTCATTTCCAGGTTTCTAATCATCAACAGGACATTATTTCCAATTGAGAGTGCGAAACATAAGTTGATGTCAGCAAAAAAGTCTACTTTTGAAAAACAAAACCCAAATAATCTGTCCACTTTTTGCAAGAATGGAGAAATCTGTGAATGTTCAGGCTCAGGAAGCTGAAATTGCAAAGAGCAACAAAGAAATTCTCCAATCTTTCAAATAGTCGTCGATTACTCATCCGGTCGTCGTCGATGAAGCGAAGCGAGCAATCGTTGCACCTCCATGAAATAACGATGACGCAATTGCGTGCGAGTGTGCGCCAGTGCTACCACATGATTGCTGATTGCGTGTGCGAATGTTTGCACGTGTGTGGCTGAAGATGAATTCAGCTAAGACGATTGCTGAGGCGGGTCGACAGCTAGCGTGGCACGCTGCCCGCCGCTGTGTGCCGACACGACGTGTGTGGCTGGCGCAGCATTGCAGCGGCTGCATGGCTGCCTACACCTCTCGCCCAATGTCCAAGCCAATTGTGCACTGTTGAGTCGTCAGCAACAAAACAAGACGAGGGAGGAGCAAAATAATTCCAAACAAGGACGCTTTCTCATGCGCTTTCTGTCTTTTCTCAGATTTGCGATGTGAAAGTCAGGATGTTTATGGTGCCACCATGAAATCTAACTCAGAAAGAATGTTAGCATCCGGATAGCGCGGCCTTCGCTGGCGAACTTTGGGTGGCGCTCGACTACGACCTTACTAAGTGCTTAGTTGGACACTCTTGTGCTTTTTTCATGGCACGCCGGCCTTTTAGATCACGATGGGCAAAAGTTGGCAACATTTGACTTTGGGTGTTTGGGCCTCATCATTTCTAGAAACCCCAAGATGTTTCAAAATGTGGCGCAAGTCGTGCATCAAGCATTGTTGGGTGCAAAACGTAACATTTGTTGTTTCCCAAAAATGCTTTCAAATTTTCTTTTGTGTCAGAAGTAAGACGAAGGCCCGAAACATTGCCGCTGACACAACTCGAAACGGCGAGGGCAGAAACTTGCTTTATTGATGGGTTTGCCAATGTCAGATTGGGGATACAAAGCAACACCCCCCCCACCAATGGTCAATGAATTTGATCGGGTGTCGATTCATTGACCAATGGCCGCCATGCCCGAAGGTGGCCGTCACTTACTCGCCGGTAAGCCTATACTGCCGTAACCATAGCAACAGCAAATGATCATCACATGCACAAACCTTGGGCATCTTCCTCGGCTCCTTGGCTTGTTGTGGCTTTCCTCCTTCCTGTTTCTTTCCTTCCAAGTGAACGCGTCGCTACTCACAATGCAAGTTTACGATTGCCACGCGATTGAAGCGCCACTGCGACCATCCGCTGCAACCCTCTGCCGCCGCCGCTCTCGTTGCCCCCCTCGCGCAGCCCTCGCACCGCTGCCCTTGTGCCGCCGCCCATTGTGCTGCCGCCTATTGTGCTGCCGCCTATTGTGCCGCCGCCCTTGCGCCCTTAGTAAACATAGAACATATGAAGCCTGACACAAGTGCGCACAAAACCTGATGCAGTCCAAAAAAAGTCTCCAAAAAGCCAAAATTAAACAGGAAGTCGGCCATTTTGATTAGAAGCGTCCCAATCCAGGCTTGGCGTCGTTTGGCCGGATGTCATTTGTCCCAACTTGTCCCATCTGCTGTCACGCCACCTTGAAAATCCCCACCCTCTCCCCCAAAAGTTTGAATGTATTCAAGTTGTGCATGCAGAGCTGACATCTGAACTCCAAATGACTAAGGTGACACTGGTGACATTTAGCACAAAACAACACGTGTCGACACACGCGCTCCCATCTCAACTTTGCAAAGGTTAAATGCAAAACGAGTTGAGTGAAGTGCTTTGGCCCTAGTGCTAGCGTCAGGTTTGGTAAGAATAAAGCAGCGGCCTTGTTAGCGAGGTGTTAGCTTAGCCTTCCAGAACACATGAAATTATGGCCTTGCGCAAATTTGAGCAAAACCAACAAAATGTCTCATTCTCGTTCATGCAGCCCCAAATCTGTTCAAGCGTTGCTCGTGCAGAATCAAATTTGTTTGCTTTTGCTTGGCTGCTGTAAGGATGGATGATGCGCACCCACGCACGCACACACCCACGCACTTTGCCTTTTCTCGTTCCCTTTCAATTACATCTGTCCCTTTCTTTCTCCATGTCATTCTTTTTCCTTCCTTCCTTTAGGGCTTCTTATGTATGTGGGTCAATGGCAGACACAATGCGCACACAACGCCCCCCATTGCGCTAAATGAAATGTCGAGCTATATGTTGCCACCATTCACATGACAAATGGTGCGCTGTAATCGTTTTAGCGCCGATAGTGGCCCGAGTTTACGGTGACGCATGCGCACGCACTCATGCACACGTGCAAATATGCTCTCATCTGTGTGTGTTTTCGTTGACTGTGTTTGTCCTTCAGTCTATCAGCATCCCTCCACATATGTTGGCAAGACCTGTGTTGCTGTGCGTGTACTCTTACGGTAGTAAGAGATACAAGTATGTGTGTTTGCCATTTCCGTTTTCAAGCACTTGTTGCACTCTGGCACATTTCTTCGATGACTTGTGTGTGTGCTTGTATGGTTGCACGTATGTATGTGTGCGCGTGTGTGCAGCGGTGGGGAGGGGGAAAATATTTATTTATTTATATCTATTTTCCCAGCCCAGATAAGAACACGGTGTAAGTTCACCGACTGTTTATTTGCATTTTAATAACGTTCATCCTTCATACGGACTATCAAGATGGCCAGCGTTGGGACCTAACGTGAGCTGCGCGTTTTGGCGCTCATGTTCGTCCTTGCGTTTCCTGTTTGGAGGTGTAAAAGTTCACGTCTCTGGCTTTTAGGGCCGCGGTGGGAAATAGCATGCCAATCTTAGCATGCCAAAGTTAGCATGCAAAAGTTAGCATGCCAAATTAGCCACTTTACTTCCTCTTTGTAGCTCTCAGATTTGGCTTTTCAAGCGCGCTAATCGAGCGCGCTAACCGGCCGTCACTGCTAACGTACACAGCAATTGTTTGTGGGTGGAGTCCGTGAGCCTCAATTTCCACTAGCCTGTCAATCGGCCACTTGTTACCTTGGCAACTGCTACCGTGACACGCTGTACCTGAAAAGTGAGCCTTGCCAGGTGATGTCATGTGGCCTGATGGACGGAAACTCCTTGGAGAGACGGAATGATTGCGCTTTCTCCCCCTCTTGCCCACCTAACGTGTCTCTGGAGACCGCTGACACTTCAGGGTGATGCTTGCACTTTGACACACGCGTGCACACACACACATACACACGCATGCACACACACACACGTACACACACACACACACACGTTCTTCCAGCATCCCTCTCATATTGTTAGGGCACGGCTCAGCGGAGGATTTCCCATGCTGTCACAGGAAATACGTACGTCTGTTGGTGGCTCTGCGTGTGTGTGTGTGTGTGTGTGTGTGTGTGTGTGTGTGTGTGTGTGTGTGTGCATGCGTGCGTGCGTGCACTGATATCTCAGTTATTAGTTTTTGCCGGCGCCTGAAAGCAGTGAATGCCCCCCCCAACTTTTTTCGAGGCGGTTGACTTCCTCGCAAATGGCTGCTTGCGAGTTGAACTGAGCCCACCACCAGCACACGGCACCCGTTTTTAGCTTCAAATGTCAAAGCAAAGAAAATCCGTAAACATCTCAAGGCCCCACTGTATCCGAATAGAAGAAATAAGTACGCGAGATAAAGTTTTGGTGGCCTTGACTGATTTGATTTGATTTCCTTTCAATGACGAGATCATTTGAGCAGCTTCCCTGCGCACCACATCAATATCGTACTCTACAATGTTCAAATATCTTTCTGCCTGATTTGCTATCTTTAATGAGTGCTCGTTGGCGTTGTGTCAGTGTGTGTGTGTGGGGGGGGGGGGAGGGGAGGTGACTGTGTATTATTTCTAGAAAAACAACATGTGCTGTTAACTTAGATCTAAGATGCTGAACTAAGATCATTAGCATTGTTAGCATAATTAGCATTGTTAGCATGTTTGGTGTTGTTGTTAGCATGTTTGTGAATTGCAAATAAACTGTTTTTTGCTTAGTTTTGCTCGTATGTCTAGCTGTTGTTTTTGTTTGTGAGTAAAAAGTATTGTTCGCTCAGCAAAAAATTAGCATCATTAGGCTAGCTATGGTGTTTGTTTTTTCCAACATGCATTTTTGTTTGTGCAAAATGGCTTCAATTGAATAATACTCAAATTCTTCAACTGGTGATCATTCCCCCGTTTGCCTAAACCTGTAAATTCCCGGCGAGTGGTCCATGCACACATAGGACATGTGCCGGCATACATTTGCCGGCGTTCCTACGCGCATGTGTTGTCAGCGATCAGTGTCGCACTCTGGGATGTTGAAAAGTGTTGATTTGCATATCGGAGCTCTGCTGCGTGGCCGTCACTTATTTAATCATCAAGACTACGAAATTAATTTTTCTTTTAGTTGAATGTCAACGCCATTTTGTGTTCACTCGTCTGTCTAAATGTTTAGCTTTAGCTTAGCATAGAAGTCGTTCCAAAAATGGAGAAAGATCTTGTTTCACACAGTTGCCCTTTTTGTCCCTTTTTTTGATGCACTTGTTTCCTCCTCTGCTTGATCCCTCCTTCTCTCCCTCCTTCATCTGGTTTCCTTTTTGGGGCTTCTGCTTTGATTTGGTCATTTTGGCTCAAGTCTGCTTGTGACTTGAGCGGTGTGATTGGGAGGGCGTCATTTGCTCTTGTTTGCACAATTCTTGGCATCTTCTCTTTCCCACCGCAGCCACCTTGCTCGCTCTTTGGTCGCCGCTGTCCTAATCTGGCCGCCATCATGGCCGACAAATCCCCCGTTATTTGAGCATATGCTCGGGAATCCATTGTGCTGATAAGTTGCCTCTAGTTAGCATTTAGATTACCCGCAAAAATGGAACAATTTACTACTCTCCCACCCAGCATCAAACCCCCTTTGCCGCCATCATTTTCTCCTCCTTCGTACGCCCCCCCTCGACCCCCCCCCTTCAAGTGCGTGTCGTGCTTTGTGCTCTGCCTCTTTGCTGGCAATTACACTGACGACTCTGTTAGCAGGCGAGCGGGGGGCAACAGCAAACAGTGGGAAAATACGCCTTTGCGTTGCACTAGCTGCATAAGGCTAGCTCTCTAGCTTCTCCTGCCTCTCTCCTGTGCTTCTCGAGCTGCCCCGAATCTTTTCCTCACTTTCCCCTACCAGGCGCCGGACTTTGGATTTGCTGTTGGAAGTCAGCTGGGGCGGGCCCTCGTGAGCGAGGAGAAGCGCTTCTGCTGATGATGAGTGAATTAATGATTTGCTGCCAAACTTCGCAGAGCCAGCAAAGCCTTCGTGGGTGTTGACAACAGATGCGAAATGAGCTCCACGCAATCCAAGTCTTTGAAGACGCGCAAAATGCAGCTTGATCCAAAAGCCGGCTGGCTGGTAGCATGCGTGCATGCCTGGGTGGCATCATTCCAACGCCATTTCTGCCCTTTTCTGTTGGCCATGTGATATTCTTTGTCAATATTTGACATTGGCTGCAACATTTTGCCAGTGACTTGATGCAGTGTTTTAGGAAAATGATGGACAATTCTGCTCCAACGTGAATGAATTGCCATATGCGTTGTTATTTTGGCCAGATCAGAAGTGGTACGAGTTGAAAGAAAGTCAAAAGAAACAAAAGTTGGCATGAAAAGACGGCCTGCCGGCAAAATATGTAGCCCTTCCTGAGAAAATTTACCTTTTTTGAAACTCTTTTATTTTGGGAAAAGGAAAATGCAAATACGATTTTTTTTTTTTTTCGGAAGATGGATCCATTTTCGATTGCGGGCCATGCAGAGCGACATCGTTGTCGACGTGACTGTTTTTGTATCTCGGTCGTGTGCGAGATCTCTGCCGAACAAGCCACGGTGACCTTTTGTGTCGGCCGATGGCCTAATTTGCAGCACACCACGCCGCCTCCTCCTCATCTTCCTCATTGTCTTCGTCTTCCTCCTGGCCACCGCCACCTTTATCCCATCCCTTCCTGCCGCTGCGCTCGCAATCCTTCGCACTTGCACAACAGGAAATGAAAGGAGCCCCGAGCCAGCGACGACACGTTTTGATTTGTGGGAGGCGCTATCGCTAATGTAAATCACTTGTTGACTGCACAACAACAGCGCGACGAACTATATATATATATATATATATATATATATATATATATATATATATATATATATATATATATATATATATACATACATCACTGTACTCTCAAACTCCAGTCCTCGGGGGCCGCATTCCTACATGTTTTCCAAGTTTCCCTCGTTAAACACACCTGATTCAATTATCAGGCTCCTGCAGAACGTGAGGATGAACTGATCATTTAACGAGGGAAACTTGGAAAACATGTAGGAATGCGGCTCCCGAGGACTGGAGTTTGAGACCCCTGGGTTAGCACGTCCGCCTCACAGTTAGGAGGATGCCGGTTCGGTTCCACCTCCGACCCACCCATTGTGGAGTTTGCATGTTTTCCCTGTGCCCGCATGGGTTTTTTCCAGGCACTCCGGGCACTCCAGTTTCCTCCCATGTCCCAAAAACATGCTTGGTAGGCCAATTGAGCACTCTAAATTGCCCCTAGGTGTGAGTGCGAGTGCGGATGGTTGTTCGTCTCTGTGTGCCCTGCCATTGGCTGGCAACCCATTCAGGTTGTCCCCTGCCTACTGCCCGATGACTGCTGGGATAGGCTCCACTACAAAGCGGTACAGAAAATGGATGGATGTGTATACACACACGCACACATATATGTATATGTATATATATATATATATATATATATATATATATATATATATATACAAACACACAGAGTGGAGCCTCGGTTTTCGACCACAATCCATTCCAGAAGGCTGTTTGAGAAGTGAATCGTTCGAATTCCGAATCATGTTTTCCTATTATAAATAATGGAAAAAAATTAATCCGTTCCAAGCAAAAAAACCCGTATTTTTTAAGCATTTTTCTCATTTGCGCATCTTTGTCCGATCGCGCAACTGCAGCACACGCCGAACGCGCAACCGTAGCGCGTCGCCGACCGCGCAACTGCACCGCGCTGGCCGCATTATTCTGACAGAGCCGTCGATGAAATGTAGAAAATATTTTTAAAGTCCTGATGTACTTTCCAAAATTTAAGTGGACCTAAGTGCACAGGGAGCTTAATTTGGTCCGATCGAGCAACCGCAGCGTGCCGGGAGTTCACTGTCGCGTTGCTTTAGGAGCGTCTTTGTGTTTTAGGATGGCTTTACTGCTCCCACTTGTTTCCTTTGGAGGCATGATTAGAGTTGATGCAATCCTCAGAGTAACGAGAATGTAATAAGGAACGGTGTCAGTTGGCCTGCAGGTCCTCTCGGCTCATCTCGCGAGGTTCGACAACCGAATTTTGTCCGACATCCGAAGCAAAAAAAATCTAGAATTTTTTGTTCGAATACCGATTTGTTCGAGAACCGGGACGTTCGCCATCCTAAAACACAAAGACGCTCCTAAAGCAATGCGACACTGAGCGCCCGGCCGGCGCGCTGCGGTTGCACGATCGGACCAAATTAAGCTCCCTGCGCACTGAGGTCCACTTAAATTTTGGAAACTCCAGTAGAACTTTAAAAATATTTTCTAAATTTCAGCGACGGCTCTGTCACAATAATGCGACCAGCGCGGTGCAGTTGCGGGGTCGGCAACACGCTACGGTTGCGCGTTCGGCGGTGCGCTGCAGTTGCACGATCGGACAATAATGCACAAATGAAAATATGCTTAAAAAAGGCGGGTTTTTTTAATTATTTTTTTCCTCGGAATGGATTACTTTTTTTCCCATTATTTGCAATGGGAAAATATGATTTGGAATTCGAACCATTCACTTTTCGAACAGCCTCTGTAATGGATTGTGTTCGAAAACCGAGGCTCAACTCTCTCTCTCTCTCGCTCTCGCTCTCTCTCGCTCTCGCTCTCGCTCTCGCTCTCGCTCTCGCTCTCGCTCTCTCTCTCTCTCTCTCTCTCTCTCTCGCTCTCTCTCTCTCTCTCTCTCTCTCTCTCTCTCTCTCTCTCTCGCTCTCGCTCTCGCTCTCGCTCTCGCTCTCGCTCTCGCTCTCGCTCTCGCTCTATATGGATATATATATGTGTGTGTGTGTGTGTGTGTGCGGGTGTGTGCGTGCATGCGTGCGTGGGTGCGTGCGCGTGTGTATACAATGAACAAATGTTCAATTATTTCATTCCTTTCATTTTTTTGCTTTAATACACTTTGGGGGAAAAAAATCAAGTCAGCATTAATTTCCCAAGCTGCAGCTTATCAATGTTTCTCTTTGCAAAGGATGCCATGAATATTCATGGCGATTGCCATGCTTCCTGTGTGTGTGTTTTGTGCATGTGTGTGCGTTTGCTCATTTGCGTCGAGTTGTGAATGCAGGCCAATTCAATGGAGTCTGCACTTTGTTTTGTCATGTTTTGGGGATAAATAGACTGTATTAGCTCGCATGTGTGGAACACGATTCCGCCATACACGCACACACTGCTGACCTACGCTGCCGTTGTGCTGTGATTAGCAATTATCATGAGCATGAGCTCAGCTCAATCAAAAGTTGAAGCTGTTGCGCTATGGGAGGACAAAAGACGGACAGGAGTTTCTGTCGGACGGCGAACGAGCACAGAGCGCGCCGGTCGGCGCCGTGTGCGTTCCGGGAAGTCAACCCGAACGCCTCTTGCGGCCGACGGCCTGACATTGTCCTTCTCCAAAGCGGCGTGGGATGGCGACTGAACGACCTTGACGGTCGCAGCGCCAGAGTTTTTGTTTGTGCCCATTTGAGTGTTTTACTTGTAATGAAATGCGCACGGTCGCTAAAGGCGTGATTAGCATATATATTGTATTGACACACGCTTGCGCTTTTCTTTTCTTTTCAAGTACGACTGGTTTTTATCTGCACCGCCGCCGTCGCAGCGGTCGGTCATTATTTACACTCCACCTCAACAAGGAATTACGGGCAAAAGCAAGACGTGTCCTCCATTCTGCTTTCACTTTCTCATGTCACTTGGTGATGATGTCATACGCTGGAATTCGCCGCACTCTTTCATGATGTCGTATGCTCACCTTGTTGCAGAGAAAAGTCATACAATTGCCACTTTAGACTTATCAGACTCAATCAAAGAATTGCTGAAAGGTCTCCTTCCTTCCTTCCTTCCTTCCTTCCTTCCTTCCGTCCTTCCTTCCTTCCTTCCTTCCTTCCTTCCTTCCTTCCTTCCTTCCTTCCTTCCTTCCTTCCTTCCTTCCTTCCTTCCTTCCTTCCCCTTTTTTGCAACTTTCCACCTTTTGAAAGAAAGAACAATGAACGTGAAGGAGCTTCTCTCAATTTTGTTCTCCTCCATTCTGTTGCACACTGGCATGCCCCCTCCCCCTCTTACTCTCGCTTTGCCCCCTCCCTCTGCTGTCACCCCCTCCCCCCTCCTCTCACAAATCAGATATGACAGGAAATATTGTCCTTGTAATGGAGACTCAGGGCACTCTGCCTCAATGTGTGCAGCTAAATAGCCTTGATATACATCAACACACCCCTGCACGCACACACATGCACAGCTCCACGCACGCTGACATTTCTGTGACACACAAACGCGGGCGGGCATGCGGAAAGTGAATTATTGGGCCGCAGTGTGACGGTCATCCCGGCTTGTTGTTGTAGCACAAAGCTTTTATATCGTTAGCCACTAATTGGACACCGTTTGATTAAAAAAGTGCCTGGTGTGTTTGTATGTACGTGCGTAGTCGCAGAGGTCATTGTGACGCAGTTGGCCGGGGCGTTGCCGTTGTATTTCTTGTCCGGTTGAGCTCAAGCTTTTATTTTGAAAGTCACGTGACAGGAAGTCTTTGTTTTGTGCTCAAAAGAAAGACTTCTCACTTTTTGCTGCCTTTCGATTTTGGGAAGCTGCCGTGGCCGCAACTTGCCAAAGCCCAATTAATCAACATCCATCACTTGCAAGGCTGAAATTTATCATCAACTTGAAAGCAAAATCTGGATATAGCTCACTATTAACAAGAATTCTTCTTCTTGGGTGCACGATTGGCAAGCCGATGCATGTGTGATGAAAGGGCTGGCCGAGATTGTCCTGCATTGGATTTTTTTTTCCTTCTTCCTCTTCCTTCCTCTTACTTGTCTAACCTTTGGTGCAGACATGAGGAGCGTTTGATTGACTCGATGCGGCGGCCGACACGCTCGCTCTCACGCTGCTCTCAAGGTGCCGGAAGGGAGGCTGCAAACATCAAATGCACCGCCGGCCTGCACCTTAAACGCTTCTTTGGACGACCCCCTACCTGTCCATCCTCGGATGGGGGGGTGGCCCCAACTGCTATTTATTTACGACGTGGTCCAACACCCTCTACTTGGAAAGCAAGTGTGTAGAAAGTCAACTGGCTTCTTATTGAAAACGCTGTCGGAAGCTTTCATTTTGCCTTTTGCCATCGCCATGTCACATCACGTCATTTGGACTTTGCGAAATCACTCTGACGTGACGTCGCTTTCACCCTAACCCCACATCACGGGACTCCTTTGAACTGGCTTCACGATGCCGTCATGTGACAAGACCGTGACATCATCGTGACCAGCTGATTTGCAGATTTCCAACATGGTCTCATCAATTGACAACATAGAGTGTTGGCGTGCGCCGTGCATCTACGTGTAAAACCGGCAGTAAATCACAGCGCTCGCTGCTCTCAACACGTTTATGACCATGTCAAATGTCCGTCAAGACGATGGTGACATGTCAGTGCTCAGAAAAAAAAAAGTGCTGGCATGTCCAATCAGATGCCGATCGGCTGTGGGGACTTGCTTCAGTCCAAATAGCTTCATCTTCATCTTCTTTTTGTGTGTTTCACAGCGACCCCTACTGGGAGCGTCCGGCCAACGTGGGCAGCTGCTCTGCCGCCCGGCCCAAGAGCCTTCACCTGGCCGCAGGACAGCAGCATACCTCGTCGCCATGGTAACCGCGTACATGCTATAACAGCGGCCATAATGATGCCCACGCCAATGCTACTGCTGATGTGCGCGGCGCCTGCGAGCGCTAGCAAGTTGGAGCGACCCTGTGTTGTCCACCAACTTGGAAGGCACAGAGAAAAGGAATTTGGAGTATCATAGTGTGTATGAGGATGACATGGTTTGTGTTGGAGTGTGCGTGGCAGATTTGAAATAAAAGGAGGATTTGTGTCGAGTCAGGCGCAGCTAAAAGAAGACGGCGGCAGTTATTAGCTCATTACAGGGCCGGCTTAACGCCACACGTACACACACACAAACTTGTTTTCCACATGAGGCGACGCACGGGCCACTTATTGTCTTTGATGGCGCCGCCCGGAACCCAGTTCCCGCTCCCAGGTTGTCGCTGCCATTGTACCCCCCAAAAATATCTTTTTCTTCTTTTATTTTTCTATTTTTGTTGCCGCGCGAGCGCTTCAATGATTCAACGTCTTCTCCGTCTTTGTATTTCTCAACATTTGACCGTCTGCCGGCAAGCGTGTTAATAATGGATTGACCACTCATAAAAGTCAAAGTCAAAGTCTGCTTTATTGTCAATTTCTTCACATGTCAAGACATACAAAGAGATCGAAATTGCATTTCCTGCCATTCCACGGTGACACAACATATTAGATATTATATAATATATTATATTGGTCCACGGACAAACAAAGTAAACAATACAAAAAGTAAAAACAAGAAGGCACAAACAATGAACGAATAAGAGCAATGAATGAATAAATAATAAATAAATAAATAAATAAATAAATAAATAAATTTTAAAAAAGCCAAGCGGATGGCGTTTCTCGTTTGTCTGATTGCAAAGTCGTCACGTGTGCCCAGTTTGTTTAAAGAAGACCCCAACAGTTTTTCCGGTGGCGGCTTGGGCCTTGCCTGTTTTTTTTTTTCACGTGTTTGGATATCCTCATTTGCCTCCGTTTTTGCGACGGCTGTTATGCAGCAGGTGTGTCGCCGTCAATGTTGTTGTTTTGGTTGCTCCTTCTCCATGTTTTGGCTTCTCTTCGATGCATGTGGCGTGTTGGAGGCCAAAGGTGTGGTTGCCACGCCAAACTAATTAGCGCTGCCGTGGCGCTGCATACCCTGCAAGAGCAAACACTGACGCCCGCGTGCAATATTGTGCCAAAGTAGCTCTTTGCTTCTCTTTTTTGTCATAATTTCGGGGAAAATTCCCTGAAATATTTCATCATTGATCGCCCCTCCTAATATTTTGAGTTTGAAACGAGTGACCGATGATGTTTGAACGCAACACAGTAACGGCGAAGTTGCCACGCAACGTTGGTAACACAACGTTACCTTCAACCCGACGGTAAACCTGCCCGGTGACGGACTTTCCTGTCACATGATGCACGGGCCGTTTGACCTGCAAGTTAAACCTTGATCCCAGCAGCCGACCTTCCTGTCGTGCTGGCTACCTGCGCACGCACCACAAAACACACATCTTACTTCCTGGTCGACAAGTGCGACACAGCTCGCAGAGCTTTATGATGAGCCGGCGCACGCACACATGCACTCTGCGTCAAGCTCTTTAAAACGCCATCAAGTCAGCAGGCCCAACTTTACAACATACTTTCAACGTGTTTTAAATGCACGCTCACGCGGGCAGCAGCAACGGGACGAGTGCGGCTCCTCGGACGTGACAAGTCCGTCTGATGGAGCCCAAGTCAAATACACCTCACGTGCATGTCAGTTAAGTTTGCGCGGTCAGCAGGAGAGTCAAGCCAGCAACGGGCTAGCCTGATGAAGAATGAAGGGGTGGTGGCCATTTTGGACCACTACGTCCAGCAGAAGTTTGAAACACACATTTTCTCTGTATGAATGCGATTTGAATTTTAGATCAAGTGTTAACATAATATGTCATAGCTTGTCAGAACCATGGACAGTGACCCACGCGTCGCCTCCTCTCACTGAACCGGGCCTCTTCTCTCAACTAGCGCATGCTGTGTGTGGCTCGGCAGGCTGCAGGCTCTGCGCAAGGAGAAGTCCCGGGACGCGGCGAGGTCACGGCGCGGAAAGGAGAACTTTGAGTTCTACGAGCTGGCCAAGATGCTTCCACTGCCGGGCGCTATCACCAGTCAGCTGGACAAAGCCTCCATCATTCGCCTCACCATCAGCTACCTAAAGATGAGGGACTTTGCTAACCAAGGGGACCCCCCGTGGAACTTGCGCGTGGGTGCTGCGCCCCCCAACACCTCAGTCAAAGGTACAGCCACCACATCGCTGCCGGGAACTCATGCAAATGCTGCGCCCCGCTTTCCCCATCCAAGTCAAAGCAAAGGCCACCATCACTTGCAGCCCAAAGAAAAAATACGTTGACAAAAAAATCTACTCTATAAGATTGAAAACTTGCAATCATGACATCCTTCAAATAGAATAGTAAGAACTGAGCACAATTGGAGATGATGCCGCTTCTCCTGTGGTGCATGGCTTGGCCACCGGGGTGCTATCACACATGCGGATCAAAATAGAAAAGTGCACAAATATTTTATTTCACAAAGAAATCGGTTTGTGTACATCATGTAAGCAGTTGTGTAGATGCGCTCTTTGTGTTCAAATATCCACGTTGCATCGAAGCTAATTTGCCTGCCGAGCTTGATTCTCTTCATTCGGGCGAGCGACGAGCGAGTCAAGTAAAAAACACGTTGAGCTATTCCAAGGCCCTGGCCGGTTGTTGGGCAACTGGAACAAAGTTGAGCACTGTTTTGCCAGGGAAAACGGATTTGGCATCGGCCTGCGTTACTGGCTCGGTCGCTGGAGGACTCACTTTCGCTAGGCGACAAAGCGCCGGTCGCCAAATGTAAACGGGCAAGACTTGTTGAGTCACATGGGAATTACAAGCCAAGTCAAGCTCTCGGCCGAGCGAGACGGACGGGCAAATGCATGGACAGATGGACGGGCCATTCACGGTTGCGCTGATAAGATCTGTTTTCCTCGACGTCAGTTCGGATGAATTTGTGCGGCAGAAGCCAACACGTTGAAATGGGCATTCACAGCAGGCCATGTGCACATGCGTGTCCACATATGCATGCAGCGGCATCTCCGAAGGAAGACGGTACATACGGCCGCCTCGCCGCAACAGATGGCATCATTGTTGTCAGCACTTGGAAGAGCCGCATGCATTTTAATGAAAGCAACCCAAACACCTGTTTGGGTGTGCATATGTGTGTGTCTACCTTTTGTCGGTGTCATACAAGGAGACGGCCATTTTTCCTGTATATGTCCAAAAGTTGCGTGAAGTGGCTCATCAGCCAGCACAGGCCAAGACCGGACTGGACGTAAACGCTAACTTGAGAAGTGATACGTTTCACTCCAAGCTTGTAGCGGGAAGCAAAAAGAGAGAGAGTATGTCCTTCACGTTTGGCTTTTTCAATGAATATCACATGTGGGCTTCATTTATTTTCATATTGTCAAACCGTGTTTTGAGAATTATCGCTTACAATACTGTGACTTTTTTAAAATCTCACACTCTACAAGTCTTCTTTGACTCGCACTCCAAGTTTTTGCTTGTCGCTACTCGTGCCAACATACACGCAAGTACTGCTCCTACTTATGTAGACTTGTACCACAACAACTACATTGTATGACCACCGCGTGACGAGTACTCCTCCTACTTTTACCACCTCTTCTTCTTGAATGAATGAAAGAATGCCTCATTAGACACATGACTGCTACCACTAGCTAGCCACTAGCACCGCCACTAGCGTTAGCAGCTAGCACCATGACTTTCTGAAGTACGAAATGCAGACTTGTGGACTTGTCAGTAGTGAGCAATTTGACTACAAACTCTGTACGTCCCCCAATGCCATAGCCCCCCCCCCCACCGCCATTGCCCACCCCTTGCCCTTTGCGTTAATTGACCCATCAGTTGCTCTTCTGCAGTTTAGTGTTGTAGCTTCTGACTTGCTGTCACACGCTCTCCACATCTGTTGTGCCACACAAACACGGCTGACCTTTGCAGCATCCTGACACCCGTGCACGTGTGCGTGCACACATGCGCGCGTGCCCGCAGGAGACCGTTTAGTGCGTTTCTAACAACGTAGAGCTGTGTGCGTGTTCTGGACTATCTGTTGCATTTGCGTGTGTGACCTGCTTTGACACCTGTTCATTCATTATGCATGCAGAGTGCAGCAGACACTAAAAGGCCACAGACACACACACGCACACACTTGCACATCATGACTTGACTTGCACCCTACCATATTTGGTCATTAGAATATGAATAATTTGACTTTTTTTTAAGGCAGGTCTACTTGTGAGTGTGGTATGATATTCACTATCAAGTGTCAGTCTCATTCTTTTGCTATATGAGTAGATTTTAAAAGTATGAATGTTTGCACTGTTTTGTTCTTTCCCATCCAGTGACATTGTTTCCTATTTGTTGATGCTTCATGAGTGTGTGTCTGTTTGTGTATGTCATTCATTGTGTGTGTGTGTGTGTGTGTGTGTGTGTGTGTGTGTGTGTGTATGTGTGTGTGTGTGTGTGTGTGTGTGTGTGTGTGTGTGCGTGTTTGTTCACACATCCTGTTCCCATTTGTCAATAATTTTGCTAGGTGCATGTGTGCATACGCGCACGTGCGTGTGTCATGAGATGTGAGCTTGACACTAAGTGGAGCTGCGTTTCATCCAGACTAAACGATGTCAGAGAGAGCGAGCGAGCGAGCGAGCAAGGAGGGCGGTGACGGCGGGAGCGGCGTCCTCGTCTCGTCTCATCTCGGCTAATACAGCCCCGAATGCAGGCGGAATGTGGCTGCGTGGCCCATCATTGGCACTGCACTTGCTTTGCTTCTGGCGAGCGGCAAGCTTGCGAGCTCCTTCATCATTGCAAAAGAAAGGAGCAAACGTTGATGATAGCCCCAGGCTCTGCCTCACCCGCCGTGTTTGCGCCCGGAAATGACATTGGGCATGTCTCGCCTCTTCCATCTGGGAATGTAATCGCCGTTGAGACAATGACCGCAAGCCGGCGTGCCGGCAGACACAAAAGCCCAGCGGGGGCATGGTTGAGTCGCATCAGGCCGTAATGGCAGAAATTGTTTGTGAAAGACATGCCGGCCAATTAGCGGAAGGCTGGCACCGCCCTCAGTTGACGCTCCGGAGAGTTTTGCCCAATTTGATCAAACAGAAAAATGACAATCCATCCTTTAGCGTCCTGCTAACAAACGATACATTCAATTTCTGTCCCTGTGATTCTTGTTCTAGATGATTATTTTTCCAATTGTCTTTATTTGATTTGGATTGTTTTTCTGTCACTTTGATTCTTCTAAAGTTTTGATTCTTTTCAGTAGCTTTCATTCTTGGTGACGTCGTTTTGATTTCATTTCGCTTTGACTCTTTTCTTTTCTACTTTGACTTTGCTGTTGTTTTGTTTCCGTCCTTGTCGATTTGCTTTGGCGTTGCTGAAGTTTGTGTGCGCGCAAGTGTGTAACTAGAGAAATGAGGTTACCATGGCAACTGCCAGGACTCGTTGGCAGCTCAGCCTTTCAATGTTTGATCTGGAAGCTTCTGCGCGGCTCTCCCAGAAGTGTCCGTGCAAAAACACTTTTATCTATTTATTTGTTGACAAAAATGTTTGTTGATGCGCATACCGCTTTGTAATTGCGCAGTTTACGCTTCAAGGCGACTGGGCTCCGCTCCAGCGCGACCGCGACCCTCGAGAGGAGGAAGTGCTTTGGGTGATGGAATTGTCACAATACAAAATACTTTCAATGTTCAGGTGAAATTGCTTTCAATTGGATTCTTTACATAAAATGAGTTTGCCACTTATTTCGTCAGCTAAGTGAATCAAACATTTTGAGAGTGGAGTCGATCTCTGAAGCAAGCTCTAACCCGGGAGAACCTTTGCCCTTGTCTGCGCTTCAAGGTCACCTTCAGCCCACACGAGTGACTCGTTGCCGTAAACACGCCCCCCTCCCCCACCATTTTCTTTTCATCAAGCTAAGTGATGTCATCACGCGCGATGCCGACTGGAACCGAAACCAAGCATCACTTTGTCACCGCACCGACAAGACCTTTGCCGCAACCTTCGCCAAGCACGCTGGCTCAAAACACTTCTCACCTGCGCAGACACATAAACATGCGCGCACGCAAAAAGGGAAGCTTTTAATGTCCCTGCAAAAGCCAGCAGGAGTGTTGGAGGACGCAAAGATGAATGAATCAGACCAGATCAACTGGAGAAGGGGGGGGGGACATGTTCACTGAACTGTGACGTTCGACCGCCATTTGTAGACTGGCGGCGGAAGTGGCCGGCCCATTTACTAATAACTTATCCTCCCCCTCCCACCACCTGTCAGTCGGCCACCCCATCAGCTTGCATCTTCATCCATCCATCTTCTAAATATAATCTTCTGTGTGCTCCATCGGTGAGTCCAACGCGTTTGGAATGTTGCGAGTGTATTTCATCCATCCATCCATCCATCCATCCATCCATCCATCCATCCATCCATCCATCCATCCATCCATCCATCCATCCATCCATCCATCCATCCATCCATCCATCCATCCATCCATTTTCTGTACCGCTTTGTCCCCACGGGGGTCACGGGCGTGCTGGAGCCTATCTCAGTAGTCATCGAGCAGTAGGCAGGGAACACCCTGAACTGGTTGCCAGCCAATTGCAGGGCACACAGAGACGAACAACCATCGGCACTTGCACTCACACCTAAGGGCAATTTGGAGTGCTCAATTGGCCTACCAAGCATGTTTTTGGGATGTGGGAGGAAACCGGAGTGCTGGGAGAAAACCCACGTGGGCACGGGGAGAACATACAATCTCCACACAGGGAGGGCCGGAGGTGGAATTGAACCCGCACCCTCCTAACTGTGAGGCGGATGTGCTAACCAGTGCACTACCTGTATTTCATCTTTCAAAGCAAAAACCCAGAAAAGAAACTTCGTGAAAAGATGAAGACAGTGACAACACAGACAGGATTCTCCCTCCGGAAGGGAAATGAACACTGGCCCCTCAAAAAAAAAAAAAAACGTCATTTCTCACTCTTGTCACACGATTGCATCTTTATGCACATTTGGCATCAATGAAGTCGCCTTTCCTCACAAGCAAGCTCATTCAGGAAGTTGTAAAAAGCCTGCGTATGTGTGTACGCGCCAGCACTTGTGTCCAAAGTTTCGACTTTCTATTAGACCTCCTTTGACTTTTTTGACCTTCAACAATGTACACAATGAAGCAGATTGTACACAATGAAGCAGATTGTAAACTTTTCAGTGTGGACCAGCTTTTATTGCACGCTTATCAACTCGAAATCACTCGTGGAGTGTGTGCGTGCGTGTGTGTGTGAGAGAGCTGTGCCTGAGCCCCGGGATGGGCATCATACATCATAGTTCGACTGTACCAGATAGCTTATCGCGAGCGCGCGCACACACACACACACACACACACACACACACACATGCGCACTGGGAGTTATTATTGTCAGTGTTTTTTTTTTTTTTTTTTTGAGACCGCAAGATAAAACATAGCTTGGATGTGATTGTCAAGTAGTTTGCAAGGCAGCATCCTGTTGGTTTATCATATATGTCCATGTTAGCAGACAAGTGTGTGTGTGCGTGAGTGAGTGAGTGAGTGAGTGAGTGAGTGAGTGAGTGAGTGAGTGAGTGAGTGAGTGAGTGAGTGAGTGAGTGAGTGAGTGAGTGCGTGCGTGCGTGCGTGCGTGCGCGTGTGGTTATGAGTATTTGGGCATGCACATTTTCAAAAAAGACAATTAAAAAAACTGCCTATTGTTTGACTTTGAAATGCATCATTGAGGGGACTTGGTGACCCGCGCACATGCATGCACGCATGATGCATTTGCAATATTAGCAGTCGTTTTTGTGTTTTGCACACACACACACACACACACAGACAGACACACACACACACGTTTGAACACGCACGCACTTGTTGCTAAGCGCTGAGAGCATGACCGCGGGGCTTTTATCATTTGCGGACTTTTTCTTTTTTATTTTGTTGTTTTGAAGTCTCGGCGGTGCTCTTAGTGCGCCTTTATTTGGATGAAGATAATGATGACTACGATGAAGGTGAAGTGTACCCGTAATCATCATCGGGCGGTGGCGGGGACGAGCTTTCCGACGAGCTGCCCGATGACATCATGATTGGCGATTCACGGCACAGGAATAAAAGGGGGAGGGTGGGTGGGGGTAGGGGGTTTCGATTTGGTCTAATGAGATCTGCGGGGACCTCACAAACACCTCGGGCCACGAAGACGCACACGCGCCGTCTCGGCACCCGAGCGTCCGTCTGCTCCCGATGCAAATTATTGCACACGGCCGCCTTCTTCGACTTCCTGTTGGTCTACTTCCCGTTTTCGCTCTGAAGTAACTCAAGTGAGTGGACTTCACGGCAACTGTCACCATTAGCTTCCGCCAGCTCGCTGCGGCATTAGCATGGTCCCGCTCATTGTGAGTAGCGTAGCGCAGCGTGCGGCTAACCAGAAAAGCTGCCCGACCTCACTGGTTCCTCTTGTCCTGTGCAATGTGTGTTTGTCACGCCAGGCTGACTCAACCTGTGTGTGTGTGTGTGCGTGTGTGCGTGTGCGTGCGCGCACATGCATACACACGTGTGCGTGCGGCTTTGCTTGTTTCAATGTGTCCGAGTCTCACCGGTCTTCTTCTGTCCTGTCCTGTGCTTTCTCCCTCCCCGTGTGTACGTGCGTGTGCATGTGCGTTTGCACGTGCGTGCTGGTGTGTGCGCGCAGCCATCGGCGGCCAGAGGAGGAGGACCCCCGGCGCGTTGGCCTCGGACATCTTTGAACCGCACCTGGGCAGCCACATCCTGCAGGTATGACGGGCCCACAAACGTCGCAGTATTTCCCCCCATCGCCGGCTTATTTTACTCAGGTGTTTAACATCTTTTTTTTTCTTGTGACCAAAAACCTTTGTTTATAATTTGTCACCGCAGTTCTAAGTGTCAGGCATTCCTGAATGTTTGCTGTGAGCTGCAGTTTTTCCTCTTTCAGCAATCCACCCTTATTAATTTTTTTGATGGAGCCAATCCCTTTTTTGACCAAACAGAAAACGATAGCAAGAGCGGACAGCGTGACCAGGTCACATGATCAAACAGAAGCGACAGCGGGTGAACGAGCGCGGCGTGACGAACAGAGGGCTCCGCTGTCGTCTCGCTCTAATCCCCCCGATGTGCTTGACATCTCATAATATATCGTCATGATCCCCCCGAGAGTTTCCGCAGCAACCCCGCCGCGAAGAAGTCCTGATTGAAGCCCCACCGCGATCGGAAGTGACACCCGCAACGTGTGTTTTTTGTCTTGTGTGTGAGGTGTCTTTTATTTGCGACGTTCAGTAGCGCTGATTGCGCACCGTCACGTGATGAACAGCATATTTGGCAACGTAAGACAAAGAATGGCACTGTATATCAAACAAGCACACACCGTCACTTTTTGTATCTTGATGCTAACGCTAGCTAGCATCTTTGGGCGGCCAAAGATGCCGCCATGTTGCTGCTTGCCTCCTATCGGAAAGACTCAAAATATTTTGGGGGGATTTTGGTAAGATGCCCTGTGTCGATAGCATAGGCTACGCTCCGGCGTTGACAAAAAAGTCAAGAAAGTTTGAGAAACGAGCAAGTTGCGGTTTGTTCTTGGTACCTTTGATAGGAAAGTCGCCTCTGCCAACATGGCTGCCTCGTAGCCGGGCGCTGGCTGCTCCATTGCGCCGTGTCTATCTGTGGTTATTGTGCATTTCGACCAATCGGAAGCCAGCATCTGGGGTCATGGACTTAGCATAGCAACAAGTGCTATTTTAGCATTCACGGGAATCGTTTTTGGACAATTCTGCCGATTTCCAGACATATCTGAGCAAATAATGACATTAAGGGTACAACATGAGGCAAATGCCATCAACAGCTTGTATGTGGATACGGAGGTGCGCCTTCATGGACAATGACCAGATAGCGAGAGCGTGAGTTAGTGTGTTAGCTTGCAGGTCAGCTAGCACCTAAGCTAGTGTCCACCGCCTCCGCCGTCGGTGCCATCTTCATTAAGACATCCGGCCTCCGGGTTTAATCTCCCCCGCTCAGCGCGTCGCTAAGCGAGCGGCCGGCATTCATTAGCGCCGCGCTCGGACACGATCAATCACGCTGCCTCGCTCGCGTTCTTCAAATGTCATCCGCAAACTTCTCACAATCAATTAGGCCAACGATTAATGAGGCCAATTTGCAGACACGGCCGCCGCCGTCCCTCGTGCGTAAAGGTTAATATATGGGCGTTTACATTTACGTGTAGGTGAGCGGGGCAACGCTCGTGAGCGCGCCGGCATGATTGTACGCGCGTGCGGCGTGGCGCGGACCAAAGACACTTACTTCTATGCTAGTCTTTTTTTAAAATTCTATATTTTTAGTCACATATGCAGAGATTTTTGCTATTTGCAGTATTTTTTCTGATCACCCATTTATTCATTTTTTATCACTATTCTTTAAGACGTGACACGAACATCCAAGCAATTCCCCCCTTTTAGGAAAAAAAAATTAAACACAAACCTTTGGTGGCATGTTTGAAGAGCGCCAAATTCAAATCATGAAATAAAAGGCAACCAAGCGTTGGCTTTCCAGGGCGTCATTGCCGCTTGTGCCAAAGTGCCCCGAGTGGGTTTGCTGGTGCGCTTCGTTTGGAAGCTTTTTGCCTTGGCTGCGTAAATGACGATTCGCTAGCAAGCCTTTTCTGTGTCAAATTCCTCATCAGAAAGCAGCTCAAATTGAGGAAATTTATTAGGAGGTGTGCTTTGACTGTCATCCAGGAAACAACGAGGGATGTACGTGCGCGTGTGTGCATGTGTGTGCTTTCTCGCTCTCTATCTCTGTCTCTCTCTCTCTGTTGCTCCCCCCTTCCTTCATTTCGGTAATGTGTGTCGCCCTTCATCCATCTGTAATGGCTCGCCGTCACTCTCATCCTCTCCGCTGTTGTGTGCTGCAGCAGCTGGCAAGGGCGCTCCCCAGAGGTGGGCAGGGAGGGGCGGGGTTGTCGGCTTTATGGCTTGGCTCCTATCAGCAATCTGTTGCTTGCGTCCATCCGATTTGTTGCGTTGCGGAGTGCCCCGACATTCTCGCGCTGTTTGTTTCGTCCTTGCCGGGGCGCTGGATTGTCGCCCTTAATGCCTGAAGCAACTTTTGGTTGGAGCAACTTTTCACAGCGCTTGGGGCGGCTTTGCCAAAAAGAGCACCTGGCGACTTTTGCCACGGAAGCTGCTGTGGCAACGGTGTTTCACTTATTTGTTGTCAATTTGTCGTCAAATTTTTGCGACACCTTGTTATTGTTGTATCATGTTTGGTGAGGTCACAAGGCCAAATCAAGCTTCCTCAAACGTGCCGTCACTCAAACTTCTGGTTGTGCTTTCACCTTGGTAGAATGTCATTTCTTTCTTTCTTTCTTTCTTTCTTTCTTTCTTTCTTTCTTTCTTTCTTTCTTTCTTTCTTTCTTTCTTTCTTTCTAACTTTCTTTCTTTCTTTCTTTCTTTCTTCTCCCTTTCTTCGGCTAATCAAAACGCATGAAGGCCGTCAGGCTAAATGAAGACAAATGGAGCACAGCGCCGCTTTGGACTCATTAGCCGTCCGGCGATGCCCTCCTCCTCCTCCGCACACCCACTTGCCGCCTTGTGTGACGACTCAATTTGCATGCCAGCGTGACAGCACTGCTGCTGGCCTCTCGGGGGAATGCGCCATGCTGCCCCAAACCCAATGCGTTCTCGCGAGCGGACTTGCATTTCCACCTGTGATCATCTGTGGTAGTAGAATCAATCCTTAAGGGAATGAGTTGTCATTTACAGATGCAGATATTTTGCTTTTGAAGTAGTTTCCAAATGTGTGTGGGTCCATCGACCGCGTCATCTTTTGGGAATGCAATCCCGTGAAATATTAGCATCGGCACTTCTCACCATTAATCATCAATAATGGTGATTAGCGTGAGTCGTGTGACTGATGAGTCGTCAGGACGGCCGCTTCCTGCCGCTACGTCAATGCTAGGCTAGCGTCACACGCCGCATCCATCAAATCGGTGTGGCCGTTTAACTTTCTCGCCAATCTTAAAGGTGATATCGAGACCGTGTACCCAATGCACTGCTTGATATCCTGATGATTAGCAACGTGCTTTACAACTCCCTTGTCTGTGTCTAAATCAGGCTCCACAGACACACACTCCCTGTGCTGTATGACCACAACACATGCTACATGTAGATATACTCAAACATCAAAGTGTACATTCTTACAGTTTAAACACACACTGCATGACAGTCACAACATGCTACGCTAGTATGATGTAAGGCTCATTAATTGTGCCTGAAGACAAGACAGACACGACACTGGAAATGTGTGTGGGTGTTTGGTGGAGGATGTGCCTATTTAAGTGTCTGAATGTGTGTGTGTTTTCAAAGAACACACAAACGCAACGCAACCGTGACGTTCAGTGTTTTGGATGCGTTTGGTAGGGTATGCTGAGGTTAATGTGACGACAAGAAGGAGAGCGTTTCAGGCGTCCATCCTTGAGTTTGCGCCTTTGAGCGGCCGCCGTGCAGCACGGCAACACCTATAACAAGCCAGCGGGTGTCATGTGACCTGTCAGTATTTAACAGGTCATAGCTAACGCTAAAAGCTGCTTTTCATTGTAGAGCGATAGGAAAGCTTCCTCTTCTTTGCGCGTTTCAAAGGCGCTAATTGTTATCGACTAACAACGGACCAGTCGCTGACCAAAGTCAAAGTACATTTGGAGAGCAATCTACTGGTCGCCATCCATCATTGGAACCTATTGAGATGGCGGATTGGTTGCTTGTAACCTGATGAGTGTGTTTTTGCTTTGGCATCCTCTTGCTCGCTGTGTCAACCCCTCTTGGCATTATTGACCGTTGGCCTTTTCTGACTTTGTTGTGCTCTCACCTCGCTCCCCCCCTCCCTGCTCGCCTGGCCTCCCGCCCGCAACCCCCCCAACCCTAACCCCTCACAAACGATCAATAACTTCTTCCTGATCGTTCTATCGCCAATCAGCAGCAAGTTGGCCTTTTGGACTTGGCAATGATGGCGCAAAAGTTGACCTTTGCGGGACAAGCGTCAGGAAGTGCCTCAGCGAGACAGGAAATAGAGGAATGCAGGAAATATGTGACCTGCTCTGATTTCAACTTCCAAATGGTTCTGGTTCAAAGCTGCCGTTGGGCTTTCAAATCAGGGTTGTGCTCTGGAGGCTTCACCTTCCGCCCGGCCAGAATCGGGCAAGGCAAGGACATTTCTTTGGTTCTTCCAAATCTTGTGCGCCCATCTTCTCCCTGAATTGCTTTTCATCACGCCTGCTAGTCCTGGCTTGATTTCGTTACTTGTGCCTTTTGCATACATCACATCCTTTTCTTTTACCATTCATTTCACATGGACACACACACACACACACACACACACACACACATTTTCCATTTGTCACTACGAGGCAGCTGAACAGTAACATTGAAACAGTCTGTTCTGAATGGTTAAAAGATGGCCTCATCTTCATTGCGCGTATGAAGTTGGGCGATCGATGCAGTAATCTGCAGAAGGAAGGTGGCAAGCAGCGAGAGAGTGAGAGAAGCGTTCGGCAGCACTCTCAATCAATGGCATGACTTTCGTTTATGGTCCAAATGTCCTCATTTGGACCATGCGTGCGCGTGCAGGTACATGTCACGCTGCCATCTGTGGGTGGAGGAATCCGATGTCAACACACCACTTTGATCACAATCAATTATTTATCACTGGTGTCGGCTAGCACTCTTAGCTAATGCTAATCTGTACTAATACCGTTAGCCAAGTCGAGTCTGCATGATGTCAAAGACTAATGGCTATTGTGAAAATGTGCATGCTGATGCTAATCTGGGCAAAAGCTGCTAGCGATCGCTAATTCATGCCGATAATGTTTGACACGGGCAAATAACCTTTATATATACATACTCACACATATATTAGTATATACAGGACTGTCTCAGAAAATTAGAATTTTGTGATAAAGTTCTTTATTTTCTGTAATGCAATTAAACAAAAATGTCATACATTCTGGATTCATTACAAATCAACTGAAATAGTGCAAGCCTTTTATTATTTTAATATTGCTGATTATGGCACACAGCTTAAGAAAACTCAAATATCCTATCTCAAAATATTAGAATATCATGAAAAAGTAAACTAGTAGGGTATTCAACTAATCACTTGAATCATCTAACTCGAAACAGCAAGGGTTTCCTGAGCCTTGAAAAACACACAGCTTGGTTCAGTAAACTAAATCACAAGTATGGGGAAGACTGCTGATCTGACTGCTGTCCAGAGGACCATCATTGACACCCTCCATCATGAGTGTAAGACACAAAAAGAAATTTCTCAAAGAGCAAGCTGTTCACAGAGTGCAGTTTCAAAGCACATCCACAAAAAGTCTGTTGGAAGGGAGAAATGTGGCAGGAAACGCCACACAACCAAGAGAGATGACCGCGGCCTTAACAGCATTGTGAAGAAGAGTCGCTTCCAGAATTTGGGGGAGCTTTAAAGACAGTGAACTGAGGCTGGAGTCCAGGTATCGAAAGCCACTGTCCACAGACGTGTCTGGGAATTGGCCTACAATAGCCGTATTCCCATGGTCAAGCCACTTCTGAAGCGTCTGACTTGGGCTATGGAAAAGAAGCACTGGACAGTTGCAGAGTGGTCCAAAGTCCTCTTTTCAGACGAAAGAAAGTTTTGTATTTCATTTGGAAGTCAAGGCGCCAGAGTCTGGAGAAAGGCTGGAGAGGCGCAAAATCCAAGTTGCTTGAAATCCAGTGTGAAGTTCCCACAGTCAGAGATGGTTTGGGGAGCCATGTCAGCTGCTGGTGTTGGTCCCCCGTGTTTCATCAAGTCCAGAGTAAATGCAGCTGTGTACCAAGAGATTTTAGAGCACTACATGCTTCCGTCTGCTGCAAAGCTCTATGGAGATGATGATTCCATTTTCCAGCATGATCTGGCACCTGCCCACAGTGCCAAAACCACGAGTAAATGGTGTACTGACCATGGCATTACTGTCCTCGATTGGCCTGCCAATTCCTCTGACCTAAACCCCATAGATAATTTGTGGGGTATTGTGAAAAAGAAGCTGAAAGACACCAGAGGCATCCTCAGCAATGCCACAGGCTGATTGCCTCCATGCCACGCCGCATTGTTCAAAAGGATTTCCAACCAAGTACTGAGTGCATAAATGGACATTTTCAAATGTTTGAATTTTTTTTTTTTTGCTGTTATAGTAAATCTTTCTTTTTTACTTGGTCTGAGGAAATATTCTAATATTTTGAGATAGGATATTTGAGTTTTCTTAAGCTGTAAACCATAATCATCCATCCGTCCGTCCGTCCATCCATCCATCCATCCATCCATCCATCCATCCATCCATCCATCCATCCATCCATCCATCCATCCATCCATCCATCCATCCATCCATCCATCCATCCATCCATCCATCCATCCATCCATCCATCCATCCATCCATCCATCCATCCATCCATCCATCCATCCATCCATCCATAAACGCACACGCACACACACATGCACACACACACATATATATCGACATCCATTCATCCATCCATCTTCTTCCCCTTATCCGTGGTCGGGTCACGGGGGCAGCAGCTTTAGGAGAGACTCCCAGACTTCCCTCTCCCCATCCACTTCATCCAGCTCATCCCGGGGGATCCCAAGGTGTTCCCAGGCCAGGTGAGAGACGTAGTCTCTCCAGCGTGCCTGGTCTCCTACTGGTGGGACATTCCCAGATCACCTCCCCAGGGAGGCATCCAGGAGGCATCCTGATGAGATGCCTGAGCCACCTCATCTGGCTCCTCTCAAGTGGAGGAGTAGCGACTCTACTCTGAGTCTCTCCCAGATGACCGAGCTTCTCACCCTATCTCTAAGGGAGAGCCCGGACTTCCTGCGGAGAAACCTCATTTCGGCCACTTGTATCCGGGATCTCATTCTTTCGGTCACGACCCATAGCTCGTGACCATAGGTGAGGGTAGCAGCGTAAATCGACGGGTAAATTGAGAGCTTTGCCTTTTGGCTCAGCTCTCTCTTTACCACGATGAACCGGTCAGAGTCCGCATTACTGCCGACGCTGCACCGATCCGCCTGTCGATCTCGCGCTCCATCCTCCCCTCACTCGTGAACAAGACCCCAAGATACTTGAACTCCTCCACTTGGGGCAGGATCTCATCCCCAATCCAGGGAGGGCATTCTACCCTTTTCCGACCGAGGATCATGGACTCGGATTTGGAGGTGCTGACCCTCATCCCGACCGCTTCACACTCTGCTGCGAACAGCTCCAGTGAAAGCTGGAGATCACGGCCTGAAGAAGCCAACAGCACCACATCGTCTGCAAAAAGCAGAGACTGCTGAGGTCCCCAAACCGGACCCCCTTAACGCCTCGGCTGCGCCTCGAAATTCTGTCCATAAAAATTATGAACAGAATCGGTGACAAAGGGCAGCCTTGGCGGAGTCCAACCCTCACTGGGAACAAATCCGACTTACTGCCGGAAATGCGGACCAAACTCTGGCATCGGTGTTACAGGGACCAAACCGCCCTTATCAGTTGGCTCAGCACCCCGTACTCACGGCTGAGGGCGCTTGCACTTCAAAATATTCCACAGGCTCATATAACGATAGATAAACTATATTTCAAATAACTATAATACAAGCCAATAATATTATCAAACCATCCGTGCACTTTAATTCCATTAAATCCATCGATCAAATTCCTCGTCCTTTGTCAACATCGCCGCGCGTGCGCCCTGACGTCAGCCTCGTCTTTATTCCACAGATCTACTATATAACTATATTGTAGCGTTAACAAAGTACAAGGATAGACCTGGGTTTGGTAAACGGCTCTTTATTAAACAAAACAAACTTCCAAGCGTGTGGCGGCGTGGACTTCCAGACAGACCGGGCGTGCGTAATGGCCATGTCCGAGCCCCGCGCACTGTTCGCGGACAGCCACTCGACCGAGCGCCGGCCCCCGACTCAGTAGAGTGGACCGGGCGTGCGTAAAAGCCATAATAGTTTTTCAAACCTTCTATGTCACTCCAAATCCTTAATTCCTTCAAACTCTTTGTCCTCCGTGTCACTTAGAAATGATCTAAGTGTAGTCCTTATGTGGGCACGTTTGTATGTAAACAACCGCCGCGCCGCGCTACTGACGTCACTTGAAATAGTAATCCATTGGTACATCACGGTTCTCCAAACTTTCTTTCTGCTGCTCGATTACTGTTTTCAGCTGCATATTTTACAACTTGAAGTTTGTAACCTGCAAAATATGAGTTTCTTTTTGGTGCCATTTTTCTTAAGCCCACCCAGTTGATGAGTCACGGCCAACGGTGAAATTTAGAGCGCCCTCATCCAGTTTCGTCTGAAAATATATATTTTTTTGGTTGTTTTATCAAAGTCAAAGTCTGCTTTATCGTCAATTTTTTTTTTTATATGCTAAGACACACAAAGAGATTGAAATTACGTTTCCACTATCCCTCGGTGAGATAGTACACATATGCATACAAGCAACACAAAAAAAAACAAGAAGGCACAAACAATGAATAAATAAGAGTGTTGAATAAATGATAAATAAACAAATAATAATAAATAATAATAATAAATATAAGAGGAGCAAAAATGGATCAAGTGTACATACTGACGTAGATGGGCGTCAGTGCCACGGGGTGGTAGTCATTGAAGCAGGACGGTGCAGGTTTCTTCGGCACAGGAACGATGGTGGCAGCCTTGAAATACGAGGGGAGGATGGCCTGCTGCAGGGAAACGTTAAAGATGTCCGTGAAGACACCCGACAGCTCCCCAGCGCAGTCCTTCAGCGCTCGACCCGGGATGTTGTCAGGGCCCGCCGCCTTACGGGTGTCAATAGCGGCAAGCGCCCTCCTCACACCGTTGGCAGAGAGGCGCAGGGGCTGCTCGTGTGGGGGGGGAGCTGTCTTCAGCGGGCAAGTGCTGTTCTGGGCGTCGAAGCGAGCAAAGAAGCGGTTAAGATCGTTCAGCAGATGAACGTCGCCTTCACAGCTCCGCGGCACGGGCTTGTAGTCCGTGATGGTCTGAATGCCCTGCCAAAGGCTCCGTGCGTCCTTGCTGTCCTTGAAGTGGGTGGAGACCTTGCAAGAGAACGCCTTTTTTGCTTCTTTGATGCCCCGGGACAGGTCTGCCCTCGCTGTCCTCAAGCCAGCCTCATCCCCTGCTCTGAAAGCTTTGTCCCTGGCCCTCAGCAGTCTGAGGACAGCCCCTGTCAGCCACGGCTTCCAGTTCGCACGAGTGACGACGGATTTTGAGCGAGTCACATCATCGATGCACTTCGCGACGTAAGAGGAAACAGAGTCAGCATACTCCTCTATGTCCGTCCGATCGTTGTAGGTGGCCGCCCGCCTAAACATGTCCCAGTCAGTAGTACCAAAGCAGTCACGAAGGGCATCGGAGGCACCCTCAGGCCACACCCGAACCCGCTTCCGAACCGGCCTGGATGCCCTTACAAATTGTCTGTATGCGAGCAAAAGCAAAACGGTGAGATGGTCAGAAAGCCCAAGATGGGGGAGGGAGGTGGCTTTGAAAGCTGCTTTATGCGCCGAGTAGACCAGGTCCAGTTATTATATATAATATAACTAATATATTTAGTTTCTTTCTCCTCAGTTCTGTGTTTAATAAAGTCTTTATATAATTAATTCTTTTTTTTGCAGGCATTCAACAGACCCCCAGTGAACCAATCTGGTCATTTTGAAGTTTTCTTTGGTCGCTGAGTTGGACAGTTTTTATGATATAGAGTAAATAAAGTATTTAGAAATAAATTATAGGCTGCATCTACATCCTCTTTTTCATAAACATTCCTCCAGTCTTGAGCTATCAGATCATTTCTAAATGCGTTCAGAGTGCCATTTGTTCTTAATCTTCTTTGTATGTTTACTTTGCTATTGTCTAAGTTCTTATGTTTACATTCATGGATAAACACCGGCAGATGGTCAGTGATATCGTTTATTAATAATCCACTTTCTAAATTACTTGTCATATTATTAGTAAGAATATTGTCTATTACTGATGCTGAGTGGGTGGTAATTCTGCTTGGTTTGGTTATGCTAGGATATAAGCCTTTACTATACATTGCATCTACAAAATCTTCTATCGCAGGTGTTTTATTTGGATTTAAGAAGTCTATATTATTGTCCCCACATAAAAAGGCTACCTTCTGCTCGGCGTTTGAAACCATGGCCTCAAATACTTATTTGAAATTTTCAATACTAGAGTCGGGTGTTCTATAAACGGCTAACAATGACACTCTTCATTTTAGCCGTATCAATTTCAACAGTAATACATTCACATAAGTCATCAATAACATTTGTCATGCTTTCTACAATCCTATACTTTAACCTACTGTCTATATACAGTGCAACTCCACCCTTTTTATTTGTCCTATTCACAAAATTGAAATTATATCCTTCTAATTCAAAATCGGTCCCTTTGTCGTGGCTAAGCCAACTCTCAGAAATGGCAATTATATTGAATTGCATGGTGTAATGCTGTAAATAGTTTATAATCTTATCAAAGTTTGCGTATAAACCCCTACTGTTGAATTGTATTATTGATATATCTTGCTCTAAGTTGAATTTCTCCTTGAATTGATTTTCAATGTAATAACAAGTTGCTAGTTACATAGTCAAAGAAATTGCTTTCCGGGTCTATATTGTTTAAGGTAAACGCAAACAGTCGTCTTCCCATCCACCCACATCCAAATTTGAGCACATACACACCCACAGCTCCACGTCCACACACACGCACCCGCATACACACATATCATTTGTAATGGCAGCCAAATAGTTGAGACAATTTAACCAATATAAATCCAGCGAAAAAGTTGCGTAATAGTGGTATAAAAATTTTGCAGGTGTATTTATGAAAAACAAGTCCAGTTTTAGTTCATGGGGGATATTGAAAGAAAGTGTGATTGTGATAGTCAGTCGGCGTTCTTAGCCCCCCAACAAAAATTACCAGTAATCCGGCAAGACACCTAACTCACCACTACCAAGCCGTGCTCTTCAAGTGCAAAAAAGGCATCCACGATATGAAATAAAAAAGAGTACTTCCAAGATGAGTCCAGCGACAATAAGATAGAACTTTTTCCAGTAATTCCAATTGGCGGAAGGATACCGAACAGTGACAAAAATAATAAATCTGGGCAGCTAGAGGATGTTCTATTCGGATATGCAGTTTCATATTTCTCCAGGTCTTTGAGGTCCCGGATAAGCAGGACCCTCGCCTCCTCACCAAGTGAACCATTTGTGCGAATCCAGCTTTTATAGTCTCTTGTCCATGTTAAAATGGATTTTCTTTTGTTTCTTCAGAACCCTCGCACGTTTGGCAATCTCGGTGTTCCTCTTCGTAAGGTGTTCGTTCACATACACCTGTGTGTTCCTCAGTTTCCTTCCTTGTTTCAAAAGCTCCGTTTTGTGTCTTCTGTTTACAAATCTCAGAATGATGGTTCGCTCTGATTGTGCATTTCTTTTGGGAAATGGCAGCGATACTCTCCTTATGAATGGTGACGTCATTTCTGTTAAAGAACTGAATCACCCGTTCCTCCAGTGACTGCTTTTCTCCTTCAGTCAAGTCCGCCTCGTTGTTCTCTTCTCGGGTGATGTTGGAGTATGTGCGGTGTGTTGTTTTCAGACCGTCCAACTCGTCAACTCTCTTTTCCAACTCCGCAATTTTCTCGTCCTTCAGCGCGAGTAGGTTGTTTAGTTTCCTCATCTTCAACCAGACCACTTATTTTTCCTACATTTTCCACCATTCCGTCCATTTTCTTTGCCAGGTCTTTCAAGGCCTTCTTAATCTCGATTTCATCGTCGTCATCGTCATCACTACCTTGGGACTCGCGCCTCCTCCTTCGCCGCCGGTTCGCCATCTTTCAATCAAGTCACTCCAGCGTTCTAGGATAATCGTTTGGAGCTCAAGGTTTTGTTGATTCCCAATCGAAGAACACAAGCGAGCTGGACGGCACAGCAGGGGCCCACACTGCGTCCTGATTCTGCTTGCAAATTTGCTGACTTCAAGGCAATCGGGCGATGATAGACAACTAGCACGCCATGCCGAGCGAAGCTCAACCAAACCGGCTGAACGCCACTCGGGTTCAGATCAGGGGGGACATTCCTCCCAATCATCCCTTCCAGCTCTCACTGTTATTGCCCACGTGAGCATTGAAGTCACCCAGTAGAACGATGGAGTCCCCAGAAGGAGCGCTCTCCAGCACTTCCTCCAGGGACTCCGAGAAGGGTGGGTACTCTGAGCTGCCGTTTGGTGCATAGACACAAACAACAGTCAGGACCCATCCTCCCACCCGAAGGCGGAGGGAGGCTACCCTCTCGTTCACCGGGGTGAACCCCAATGTGCAGGTGCCCAGGGCAATAAGTATACCCGCACCTGCTTGACGCCTCTCACCGTGGGCAACTCCAGAGTGGAAGAGAGTCCAGCCCCTCTCGAGAGGGCTTGTACCGGAACCCAAACTGTGTTTGGAGGCAAGTCCGACTATGTCTAGTCGGAACTTTTCTGCCGCGCACACCAGCTCGGGCTCCTTTCCAGCCAGAGAGGTGACATTCCATGTCCCAAGAGCCAGCTTCTGCAGCTGGGGATCAGACCACCAAGGTCCCTGCCTTTGGCCGCCGCCCAGCTTACTCTGCACCCGACCCCTTTGGCCCCTCCTACAGGTGGTGAGCCCATGGGAAGGGGGACCCACGTTTCCTTTTCGGGCTGTGCCCAGCCGGGCCGCATGGGCAAAAGCCTGGCCACCAGACGCTCGCCTTCAAGCCCTGCCTCCAGGCCTGGCTCCAGAGGGGGGCCCTGGTGACCCGCGTCCGGGCGAGGGAAAACGAAATCCATTTATATTTTTCTTCATAAGGGGCTTGTGTGAGCCGTGCTTTGTCTGGCCCCTCACCTAGAACCTGTTTGCCATGGGTGACCCTACCAGGGGCATAAAGCCCCAGACAACATGGCTCCTAGGATCATAGGGGCACGCAAACCCCTCCACCACGATAAGGTGACGACTCACGGAGGGGAAGCCATAATCAAAAATATTAAAATAATAAAAGGCTTGCAATATTTCAGTTGATTTGTAATGAATCCAGAATGTCTGACATCAGGACTCTCTCAGAAAATTTGAATAATGTGATGAAGTTCTTTATTTTCTGAAATGCAATTAAAAAAACAAAAATGTCATACATTCTGGATTTTCTATGGGATTCAGGTCAGGGGAATTGGCAGGCCAATCGAGGACAGTAATGTCATGGTCAGTACACCATTTACTGGTGGTTTTGGCACTGTGGGCAGGTGCCAGATCATGCTGGAAAATGAAATCATCATCTCCATAGAGCTTTGTAGCAGACGGAAGCATGTAGTGCTCTAAAATCTCTTGGTACCCAGCTGCATATACTCTGGACTTGATGAAACACAGTGGACCAACACCAGCAGCTGACATGGCTCCCCAAACCATCGCTGACTGTGGGAATTTCACACTGGATTTCGAGCAACTTGGATTTTGCGCCTCTCCAGCCTTTCTCCAGACTCTGGCGCCTTGACTTCCAAATGAAATACAAAACTTGCTTTCGTCTAAAAAGAGGACTTTGAACCACTCTGCAACTGTCCAGTGCTTCTTTTCCATAGCCCAAGTCAGACGCTTCTTCCGTTGTCTCGAGTTCAGAAGTGGCTTGACCATGGGAATACGGCTATTGTAGCCCATTTCCCGGACACGTCTGTGAACAATGGCTTTTGATACCTGGACTCCAGCTTAAGTCCACTTTCTTTGAAGCTCCCCGAAATTCTCGAAGCGACTCTTCTTCACAATGCTGTTAAGGCTGCGGTCATCTCTCTTCTTTGTGTGGCGTTTCCTGCCACATTTCCCCCTTCCAACAGACTTCGAGTGGATGTGCTTTGAAACTGCACTCTGTGAACAACTTGCTCTTTGAGAAATTTCTTTTTGTGTCTTACCCTCCTGATGGATGGTGTCAATGACGGTCCTCTGGACAGCAGTCAGATCAGCAGTCTTCTCCATATTTGTGATTTAGTTGACTGAACCAAGCTGAGTGTTTTTCAAGGCTCAGGAAACCCTTGCAGGTGTTTCGAGTTAATTAGACGATTCAAGTGATTAGTTGAATACCCGACTAGTATACTTTTTCATGATATTCTACTATTTTGAGATAGGATATTTGAGTTTTCTTAAGCTGTATGCCATAATCAGCAATATTAAAATAATAAAAGGCTTGCGATATTTCAGTTTATTTGTAATGAATCCAGAATGTATGACATTTTTGGTTTTTTAATTGCATTTCAGAAAATAAAGAACTTTATCACAATATTCAAATTTTTGGAGACAGTCCTGTATATATGTATACACAGTCAAACCTCGGTTTTCGAATGTCCCAGTTCTTGAACAATCGTAATTCGAACAAAAAATTCGAGATTTTTTTGCTTTGGTTGTCGAACAAAATTTGGAGGTCGAACCACGTGAGATGAGCCGGGAGGACCCGAGAAAACCCGACCGCGCGGCCCGGATGCCGACTGACTCCGTTGTTATTGTATTTTCGTTACTTTGAGGATTGTATTAACCCTTAATCATGCCTCCAAAGAAAGCAAGTGGGAGCAGTAAAGCCATTCTAAAACACAAAGACGCTCTTAAAGCAATGTGACAGTGAGCGCCCGGCGCGATCGAACCAAACTAAGCTCCCTGCGCACTGAGGTCCACTTAAATTTTGGGTTAGTACCTCAGGACTTTAAAAATATATTCTAAATTTCAGCGTCGGCTCTGTCACAATAATGCGACAAGCGCGGTGCAGTTGCGCGTTCGGCGGTGCGCTGCAGTTGCGCGATCGGACAAAATTAAGCTCCCTGCGCACTTAGGTCCACTTAAATTTTGGAAACGACATCAGGACTTTAAAAACATTTTCTAAATTTCAGCGACGGCTCTGTCACAATAATGCGACCAGCGCGGTTCAGTTGCGCGGTCGGTGACGCGCTACGGTTGCGCAAATGAAAAAATGCTTAAAATGGGCGTTTTTTTTAATTTTATTTTTATTATTAGAACGGATTAAATTTTTTTCCATTATTTGTAATGAGAAAAATAGATTTGGAATTCGACCGTTTCGCTTCTCGAACCACCTTCTGGAACGGATTGTAGTCGAAAACCGAGGTTTGACTGTGTGTGTGTGTGTGTGTGTGTGTGTGTACTTGTGTGTGTGTGTGTCTGTGTGTATGTGTATATATATATATATATATATATATATATATATATATATATATATATATATATATATATACACATACATACATACACGTATATATATATACATACATAAAAAAAAAAAAAACTTTTCCTCACCCCCCGTGGGTGGTCTCTTTTTCCCTTCAAGCTCGGGTCCTCTACCAGAGGCCTGGGAGCTTGAGGGTTCTACGCAGTATCTTTGCTGTTCCTAGTACTGCACTTTTCTGGACTGAGATGTCAGACGTTTTTCCTGGGATCTGTTTCAGCCACTCCTCCAGTTTGGGGGTTACTGCCCCTGTTCTTCTTGTTCTCGTGTTCTCGTTCTCAAATGGGCGAGATGTGAGAACATATATATATATATATATATATATATATATATATATATATATATATATATATATATATATATATATAAAAAATATATATAAAACTAATAACAAGCCAGAGTTCATAATTTATAAAACTCATAAGCGAAATAGTTGTAAATCAAGGCACCGACGCAGCTCCAAAATGCTTCGACTTAACTTCCTATGAAAATATATATATATATATATATATATATATATATATATATATATATATGCATCTCTGCTTTTTGCAGACAATGTGGTGCTGTTGACTTCGAGCCGTGATCTCCAACTCTCACTGGAGCGGTTCGCAGCCGAGTGTGAAGCGGTCGGGATGAAAGTCAGCACCTCCAAATCTGAGACCATGGTCCTCAGTCGGAAAAGGGTGGAATGCCCTCTCCGGGTCGGAAATGAGATCCTGTTCCAAGTGGAGGAGTTCAAGTATTTTGGGGCCTTGTTCACAAGTGAGGGCAGGATAGAGCGTGAGATCGATAGGCGGATCCGTGCAGCGTCTGCTGTGACGCAGACTTTGTACTGGTCCGTCGTGGTGAAGAGAGCCGAAAGGCAAAGCTCTCGATTTACCCGTCGATCCACGCTCCTACTCTCACCTATGGTCACGAGCTATGGGCCGAGATCTCAGATACAAGCGGCCGAAATGAGTTTCCGCCGCAGGGTGTTCGGTCTCTCCCTTAGAGATAGGGGGAGAAGCTCGGTCATCGTCGAGAGGAGCCAGATGAAGTGGCTGGGCATCTCATTAGGATGCCTCCTGGGCGCCTCCCCGGGGAGGTGTTCCGGGCATGTCCCACCAGCAAGAGACCGTGAGGACGACCCAGGACGTGCTGGAGAGACTATGTCTCTCGGCTGGCCTGGGAACGCCTTGGGATCCCCTGGGATGAGCTGGATGAAGTGGCTCGGGAGAGGGAGTCTGGGTGTCCCTCCTAAAGCTGCTGCCCCCGCAACCTGACCCCGGATAAGCTTTAGAAGATGGATGGATGAATGGATGGCGATATATATGTGTGTGCGTGCGTTTATGCAGATACATTTGCATTATCATATAGTCAAAGTTGTTTTGTTATGGCTTCAAAAGTGCTGAAGCTTTGTCAACATTTTCATTCTGCTTAATAGGACAAAGCAATTTATTGTGACTCACACGCATACATGCACACACACACACACACACACACACACACACACACACACACACACACACACACACACACACATTAAGTCAATACAAGCGGTCCACACACAACAAATAAAATAAATAAATGTACAATCAAAATTGCAATTACCTGCGGAATTTGTGAAGGGTAAACAAATGTGTGCCACCTCCTTGCTCACACACACGGCGTTAGCGTTCTAGTTAGCATGCTGAAATGAATACAGTTAGATCCAAAGCAATTTCCTTTTATTTATCTTAGCAGCCGTGCATAAATTAAGGCAAGGGCATCCGGGCAATTAGCATAATTACTAGGAGGCGGTCAGAGCCTCTGTGATTTCGCATGGCGGCGCGGCGTGTGTGTGAGGCAAGGGAATGTGTTTGTTGTTTTCTTCACATGTGTGTGAGTGGCCATCTCTTGTGGTCCTTCTGTTACACACATACACGCACGCACACACCTCCGGGTCCAGCGCACACGCGCGTGTTATTAATATGCAAATAGGCTGATGGGAGAAACAAGCAGCGGGCCTTGAAAACAAAATCCACGTCCGACAGGTGAGGTCAGCGACGCTCGCCGCTACCGTCAGAACACAAACGTCATTTTATGCAAGGACAACTCTGCCGATAAAAGGCTTGGCTTACTTGGACACCTGCGCACGCGCACACATGTCACATACGTTGCGATTATGAGAGTGCTTCACTCGTGTGCGCCAGAGCGATTGAAAGAAAGTTCAAGTTGAGAGTTTATAATAGGCACACATTGACATGCGTGGGGGGGCATTATAAGTTGTTTTATTAATCGGTTATCGTTATTTTTTCTGCCAAAACTGTCTGCCAATCGTCAGGTGAGATGGCTGCTGTAATTAATTAAAGGGTACCTTTGGTCATTAGCCATATTAACATTTTTCTATTCAACGAATATTGCTTAATCAAATCCCCAAAGTTTATTAAAAAAAAGCAACTCATGTAGGAAATAAATGGCTTCTAGTAAGTGTGACATGGAAATACTGGGAGCATCCATGTTGCTTAGTTTATGACCCGGCTCAGGCAGCTGCGTGACGTCAGCAAGTTGATAGCATCTTGGCTGGCTCCAATCCCGTCCCCAGCGTTGGTGCAGTGCCAACAATCTTTGCCCATAAACAGAGCAAAACTGATGTGAAAAGGCAGCAGCGTCATGAAACATTGCTGTTCTGAGACAGGTATGTATCTGTGATAAGCAGTTTTTGTCCCCGATTTAGATAAATTACTGGGCGATTATTGTGGTTTGTTTACATTGGTTTCCCGTCATGGCAGGCAAGCGCATTTTTCCAGGGAAGTCAGTTTCCTGTTAAGTGATTTTAGTAACGGCTATGATCAATTAGTCTTTTAAGTAAATGTTTGGAAGCTGATTTGTATAATACAGGGATGAGAATGGCAAATGTGAAAAAGCACAGGAAGGGGGGGGGGGGTATGCCCGCAAGAGTCGCCGAGGCTAACGTTGCCTGGCCAGGTAGCCGGCCGCTCTCCCCCATATATAAAAAGATAATTTTCTCAACGGATTTACACGATTCACTAAAATACTTTTGACGGAAAAAAACACGAAAATCCGCGAAGCCGCGGAAAATTCTCATCCCTGTATAATACAATACTTGTCCCTGCCTCTGTCACGGAACAGAGACAGGGGGACCAAGTGCAGCACAATCCTTAATTGAAAAAGGGGGAAAGGGGAAGTGGAACGCCGGACTTGCGGTCTGGCGTGGCTGAGCAGTAGAGCACAGCGCGTAGTCGTCGGAGGCAGGCAGGTTGTCGAGACAGGCAGCGATCAGAAGCGTGGTCAAAGGACAAGCAAGTAGTTGGGGCAGGCGGCGATAAAGGCGTGGTCGGTCGGTTTACAGAAGCAGTTGGCAACAGAAGGGGACAAAAAGGCAGTTGTGTCACGGCCAGGGTAAGTAGACGAACTGACAACCACTGGCAGAATACACAGAGGTTAAGTAGGGGACCGAACGAGCTGTAGCAGGTGCTGGCAATTCCTTGATTGGGGCTTGGCTGGAAGTCAGGTGACGCAGGAACGTGACAGGCTCGAGATCACTAGGCAGCCGGATAACTTTGCCAGTGCGAAGGGGGGGGGCTCTAATTGTTGTATTTGTTTATTCCTACATCATTACTTACATTACCCTTAAATTTCAACATAATCGATCTCTTATAATGGTAGTATACAGGCCTGATTGGGGCGCCGCAAAACGGAATCCACTTTGTGACGTCATATCCGGGGCACCATATTTCTTCCCCAGGCAGCAAAAGTGCCGGTCAAACGGCAATGTTTCAGGCTATATATCTCTTGTCCCTAAGAAGTGTTGTGTTATTTCTTTTTTGATATTGTACATTTACTTTAAACTAAATCAGTGCCTGCGTTATACAGTTTGACCAAAGGTACACTTTAAGGTGCGCCTGTGCACGCGTCATTCGGCTTACTCACTGCAATCATGTAGAGAAGCGCACACATCTGCTGCGCGCGTGCGCTCATATGATACGTGGCCCCCTCGGAGCGTCACGGCGTGATCTTCACATCAATCCGCCATTAGACACACCCGTCTGCGCGTCTCCACAGGAAGCACGAGACCATTGCGTTTGTTTGCGCGCCAAACGGCAACTGTGACGGGAGGCTCCCCCAAAAGTCACTACGTCAGTCGCCATCACAAGCACGTGTTGCCATTTGTTGGCCAACGCGTCGGTGCCTCCTTCAAGCGAACGCGAACGTGTGATGGCTGGCGCCTCGACGCTTATGTGGTATTGATCTCATTGGCTGATGGCGTTGACCATATTGATTGATTATTGACCCCGCCTTTGCCTTATTGTTGTAGTATGTTTTCTTTCCAGTCTCTGGATGGCTTTGTATTTGCACTCAACAAAGACGGCCGCTTCCTCTACATCTCTGAGACCGTCTCCATCTACCTGGGACTCTCGCAGGTCAGTCCACGCCGTCCATGTAGCTAACAAAATAAGCGTAGATGTCAAAAAATGAGTTGAGCGTAAGCGGCAATGCAACATATTCCTCATGATTGTACAAAGTGTAACTCTTACTGCGCTGGACAGTTTGCAGTCTGGGCTATGTAAGTATTATACTGCCTCCTGGTGGTCAAGATGTAGTCCGGAAATCGCCGTCTTCATACCTCTTGGTGCGCAAAATGGAAATGCAGATGTTGCTCTCCTTTCTAAGGGCAACATCTGCATTTGAATCTTGACGTCCATACTGCCACATGTGTGTCCGTCTATTTTTTACGTGTGATTGCTTTTGGCTTCTCTTTTTTTCTTTTCTGTCCAATTGGGGCCTGTTTAATTAATCTCATTTGGTCAACATTCACGATTGTCAACAAATGAGCTTCCTTTACATTCTCATTGACGGCACGCACGCACGTCCGCTATTCTGTTCGTGCATGTGCGCGCGTCAGCTCGCGAACGAGCCACGCTTCCCTATCCGTGCACATGCCGCGGACTCCTCGCTTTAATGGAAGCACCAAGGCCAGGCTTGACCTTGACAAAGCTAATAAGTCATTAGTGACGAGCTGAGCGTGTACGCAATGTGTATGCAAAAAGCTTGTCAATACGACCTGCTCAGTGATAAAATTTGTTTCTATGCCCAATGTTTACATTGAGATTTTCAGTAATTTTCAATGTGGTATGACTATTTAACACAGCTTGTGCTGTAGAGCGCCACTATGTGGCAGAGATATGTATTGCAATGACCCAGTCACTCAAGTCACCAGCTGAAAAATGGCTCTGTATCTTCACCCGGCCTAGTAGGGCAAGTGGTCGGTGGTGACGTGGGGGCAGGATTATGCTAATCGGCGGCGCTGTGACGTCTCAGTTGGCATGTAGCGTCGTGTTAGTTGCACGTTCATTTCCAAACAATTCCGCACTTGAATGGAGTTAGAAGCGTACGTGGCTTGAAAATGATTGTGGATCTTCACCGGGCCTTTCCGTGCAAGTCGCTCAGTGTGACCTTCCAATGGGCGTCATAGGCAACCATGCAACTATCGGCTGCGCATCATCACTGATCACGTCTTTGGCGCGAAACTTCAGCCTTATGCTGACTTTCACAATTAGCTAGATTTGTGAAAGTTGACCAAGCAACTGCTGCTGTATGATGCATTAAAGAAATCATGCTTTTTTTTCCTGCAATTTTTGACGCATAAATTTTACTGACATGAGCTCCGCCATTTTAACGAACCTGTAATTTAATTTTGTCTTTTCTTGCGTCGTGTTATTGCGGAAAATAAATCCGGTCGAGGACTCGTTGCTTTGTCAAAAAGCTTTTTTGGGGGACCAGCCTTCAATTTGATGGTGCCGCCATCAAGTTTAAGAATCATCAGCGACAAAGAAGATGGCGGATGGTGTGGAGGCGCCGTACAGTTAAAGGCTGCACGCCAACACGGCTAAGATAAAAGCCAAAGAACAAGATAAGGTTTGCTTGCACGACAATTAATCAATTATTTGATAGACATTATCAATCAATGCCGGAAGCGCAATTAATCCAGGGAGGAAGAACAAGGGAGGCAAAGGGAGCAGTCTTCCTATCCCATTCACCAAAGCCATCGCTGCGAGCAACTCTCGTGCGCATTCTCTTCCATTTTGAGGTGACCTTGACAAGGACGCTGTGTGTTGCAATTCTGCTCTTCAAAAAAGTCTCTGTTTTTTCCATTTGTCATTTGTTTCAGTCGCCTGCAAAGTTGCAAATGTCTGAGGTTTACTCAACGACAAAGAGCAAACTTTGGAACAAACTTTTGCAAACTGCGCATGTCTATTTCTATCTATGTCAGAAACGGCCGATGGATCGCGTAAATATCAAGCAGCGCAGGTGGATGCGAAATGCTAACTAAGTCGGATGCAAATGAAGTCGATCATTTTTATTGACACGCCCGATCGATGAGCGGCAGAAGGTCAACGTTCCCCCCGGAGACTGCGAAGCAATTTCAATCGAAACCCCAGAGGAGGTCGCACGTGTCCTTGGCGCACTGCCGGGCCACTGTGCGTGTGCGCGTGTGAGTGCCTTGCGAGTAAGTCCGCACAACATATTGAAAAAAATATATAATATGTGTATGGCAAAGACACACAATAAGTTTCTCATGGAATCGTTTGCTTTGAGCCGAATTGGACCAGTGGGACGCAAACTTAAATACAGTGGAGCCTCGGTTTTCGAACGTCCCGGTTCTCAAACAAATCGGTATTCTAACAAAAAATTCGAGATTTTTTTACTTCGGATGTCGGACGAAATTCGGTTGTTGAACCTCGCGAGATGATCCAAGAGGACCTGCATGCCAACTGACTCCGTTCGTTATTACAATCCCGTTACTCTGAGGATTGCACCAACTCTAATCATGCCTCCAAAGGAAGGAAATGGGAGCAGTAAAGCCATCCTAAAACACAAAGACGCTCTTAAAACAATGCGACAGTGAGCGCCCGTCGGGCTGTGGTTGCGCGATCGGACCAAATTAAGCTCCTTGCGCACTAGGGTCCACTTAAATTTTGGAAAGTACATCAGGACTTTAAAAATATTTTCTAAATTTCAGCGACGGCTCTGTCACAACAATGGGACAAGCGCGGTGTAGTTGCGCGGTCGGCGACGCGCTACGGTTGCGCGTTCAGCGGTGCGCTGCAGTTGCGCGATCGGACCAAATTAAGCTCCCTGCGCACTGAAGTCCACTTAAATTTTGGAAAGTATGTCAGGACTTTAAAAATATTTTCTAAATTTCAGCGGCTCTGTCACAATAATGCAACCAGCGCGGTGCAGTTGCGCAGTCGGCGACGTGCTACGGTTGCGCGTTCGGCGGTGCGCTGCAGTTGTGCGATCGGACGAAAATGCGCAAATGAAAAAATACTTCAAAAAGCCGTTTTATTTTTTTTTCTTGGAACGGATTAAATTTTTTTCCATTATTTGTTATGGGAAAACATGATTCGGAATTCAAAAGATTCACTTCTCGAACAGCCTTCTGGAACAGATTGTGGTCGAAAACCGAGGCTCCAACGATAGGTATGCTAACCGATGGCAAACAAAAACAGACTCGAAACAGACAGGAACCACAAGGACAGCAAACGGGACGACATCAACGATCCGACAGGGAGTGAGGGGCAGACAGGACTTATATACACGACAGGTAACGAGAGGCAGGTGGGAATAATTACACTGATCATGGGCACACAGGAGGGGAGGGGCGAGCACACAGACACACGAACAGAACTATGAAACGATCGGGGACGACGAGTCCTGACAGACGTAACATATAGAGTGATTAAGGACAACTATTACATGAATAACATGTTTATAAAACCATCAGTGTCACTCCAATTCATTAAATAGCAACAACAGGCTAAACGATAGGTATGCTAACGTGACAAACTCAAACAAAGAGCTGAGAACGGGCCTGACGTAACATATAGAGTGATTAAGGACAACTATTACATGAATAACATGTTTATAAAACCATCGGTGTCACTCCAATTCATTAAATAGCAACAACAGGCTAATCGATAGGTATGCTAACGTGACAACCTCAAACAAAGAGCTGAGAACGGGCCTGACGTAACATATAGAGTGATTAAGGACAACTATTACATGAATAACATGTTTATAAAACCATCGGTGTCACTCCAATTCATTAAATAGCAACAACAGGCTAAACCAGGGGTCACCAACCTTTCTTAAACCGAGAGCTACTTCCTGGGTACTGATTAAGGCAAAGGGCTACCAGTGTGACAAACACTTCTGAAATAGCCAATTTGCTCAGTTTGGCTTTCACTATGTGTTATTATTGTCATTTCCAGTTCACATGTGTGATTTTAACATGAATAGCAAAAATACAGTCAAACCTTGGTTTTTGACCACAATCCGTTCCAGAAGGTGGTTCGAGAAGCAAATCGGTCGAATTCCGAATCTATTTTTCCCATTACAAATACAGTGGAGCTTAGGTTTTCGACCACAATACGTTCCAGAAGGCTGTTCGAGAAGTGAATCGTTCGAGTTCCGAATCCTGTTTTCCCATTACAAATGATGGAATAAAAATTAATCCGTTGCAAGCCAAAAAAACCCGCCTTTTTCGCGCATTTGTTCATTTGCGTATTTTTGTCCGATCGCGCAATTGCAGCGCACCGCCGAACGCGCAACCGTAGCGCGTCGCCGACCACACAACTGCACTGCGCTGGTCGCATTATTGTGACATAGCCGTCGCTGAAATTTAGAAAATATTTTCAAAGTCCTAATGGACTTTCCAAAATTTGAGTGGACCTCAGTGTGCAGGGAGCTTAATTTGGTCCGATCGCGCAACCGCAGCGCGCCGGGCGCTCGTCGCATTGCTTTAGGAGCGTCTTTGTGTTTTAAGATGGCTTTACTGCTCCCACTTGCTTTCTTTGGAGGCATGATTAGGGGCTACTACAATCCTCAAAGTAACGAAAATACAATAACAACGGAGTCAGTCGGCATCCGGGCCGCGCGGTCGGGTTTTCTCGGGTCCTCCCGGCTCATCTCGTGAGGTTCGACCTCCGAATTTTGTTGGACAACCGAAGCAAAAAATCTCGAATTTTTTGTTCGAATTCCGATTATTTCGAGAACCGGGACGTTCGAAAATCGATGTTTGACTGTAAAATAAATAGATGCAGCTCACTGACAAGTGCCGCTATTTGAGATAATTTTAGAACAGTCCTTTGGGCGACTCATGCGGTCCTCACGGGCGACCTGGTGCCCGCGGGCACCGTGTTGGTGACCCCTGGGCTAAACGATAGGTATGCTAACGTGACAAACACAAACAAAGAGCTGAGAACGGGCCTGACGTAACATATAGAGTGATTAAGGACAACTATTACATGAATAACATGTTTATAAAACCATCGGTGTCACTCCAATTCATTAAATCCATCGATCGTTCTTTGTCAACAATGGGTGCGCACGGCTGAGGGCGCTTGCACTTCAAAATATTCCACAGGCTCATATAACGATAGATAAACTATATTTCAAATAACTATAATACAAGCCAATAATATTATCAAACCATCCGTGCACTTTAATTCCATTAAATCCATCGATCAAATTCCTCGTCCTTTGTCAACATCGCCGCGCGTGCGCCCTGACGTCAGCCTCGTCTTTATTCCACAGATCTACTATATAACTATATTGTAGCGTTAACAAAGTACAAGGATAGACGTGGGTTTGGTAAACGGCTCTTTATTAAACAAAACAAACTTCCAAGCGTGTGGCGGCGTAGACTTCCAGACAGACCGGGCGTGCGTAATGGCCATGTCCGAGCCCCGCGCACCGTTCGCGGACAGCCACTCGGCCGAGCGCCGGCCCCCGACTCAGTAGAGTGGACCGGGCGTGCGTAAAAGCCATAATAGTTTTTCAAACCTTCTATGTCACTCCAAATCCTTAATTCCTTCAAACTCTTTGTCCTCCGTGTCACTTAGAAATGATCACCGCTAATGATGCCGGTAGTCCTTATGTGGGCACGTTTGTATGTAAACAACCGCCGCGCCGCGCTACTGACGTCACTTGAAATAGTAATCCATTGGTACATCACGGTTCTCCAAACTTTCTTTCTGCTGCTCGATTACTGTTTTCAGCTGCATATTTTACAACTTGAAGTTTGTAACCTGCAAAATATGAGTTTCTTTTTGGTGCCATTTTTCTTAAGCCCACCCAGTTGATGAGTCACGGCCAACGGTGAAATTTAGAGCGCCCTCATCCAGTTTCGTCTGAAAATATAATTTTTTTGGGTTGTTTTATCAAAGTCAAAGTCTGCTTTATCGTCAATTTTTTTTTTTTTTTATATGCTAAGACACACAAAGAGATTGAAATTACGTTTCCACTGTCCCTTGGTGAGATAGTACACATATGCATACAAGCAACACAAAAAAAACCCAAGAAGGTACAAACAATGAATAAATAAGTGTGTTGAATAAATGATAAATAAACAAATAATAATAAATAATAATAATAAATATAAGAGGAGCAAAAATGGAGCAAGTGTACATACAGCAGACAGTGGACTTGGATATGGTGCTTTAAAGTGTTAATTGCTTTATTTGATGTTTTCTCTATTTTTTATGTTTTGAATATGTTCAAGATAAAGATATAAAAGCATGTGAAGTGATCAACTATACTAAAAATAACATGGGAAGTGGTCAACTATACTTGTAAGTGATGTCTTAATGATCAAGTAAAAATTTGTGAAAAAAAACATATATGTCGCTCTTGAGTATAAGTCGCCCCCCCCACCCAAACTATGAAAAAAACCGCGACTTATAGTCCGGAAATTACGGTACTCAACAACATCCCAGAGTCTCCCCAAGGCATCAGTGAACGGCTCATGACCTGGCGTATCCGCTTGGTGAAAGGCCGGTTTGCTACGCTATTCAGTGCGTATGCCCCCACCCTGGATGCTGATAGCAACATCAAAGATGCCTTCTACGATTCTCTTGCAGCGGTCCTATCCAGAGTCCCTAAGTCTGATAAACTTCTCCTCATGGGTGATTTCATGCCTGAGTTAGCTGTAGGCTAAGGTAATTGGAACCCATGGGTCTGGAAAGCTAAATAACAATGGCATTCGACTCCTTTCCCTGTGCTCTGAACACCAACTTCTCATCACCAACACAATCTTTCAGCTGAAAAAGAAATACATAACATCTTGGATGCACCCACGATCCAAACATTGGCACTTTCTGGACTACATAATCATACGACAACAAGACCAACATGACGTCTGCATAACCAGGGCCTTGCGTGGGGCTGAATGCTGGAGTGACCACCAACTGATCAGATCGAATCTGAGGATGAAAATCCAACCCCCACACAAAAAACAACAGCCAAGAAAGCGATTGAACTGCAGGGCCCTGGACTCTCCAGAGTGCACATCCCACTACCGCAAGCTGGCTACGGTACCACCTGTGACATGAACAGTGAGTGGGCAAAACGGAGGTCAACACTACACCAAGCTGCCTCTGAAACCATTGGCTTCACTCAGGAGCGCCATCAAGACTGGTTCAACAACAGCTCGGTAGAAGCACAGGAGTTGTTGTACGCCAAGCGAAAACCCCATGCTGCTATCCTCTCCAACCCTCTCTACATCGCTCCTCCACCATTACAAAACCACAAGAGCTGAGACACAGAAACAACTGTGGCTCATGGAAAATGAATGGTGGCTCAAAAAAGTCAAAGTCAAAGTCAGCTTTATTGTCAATTTCTCCACATGCCAAAGACACACAAAGAAACCGAAATTTCGTTCCCCCCTATCCCACGGTGACAAGACATGGCCCACAACAGACAAAAAAGTAAACAAGTATAACAACAGCGTGCTGAATAAATAATGAATAAATAACACAACAAATAAATAAATAAGAGGAGCAAAAAAAGGAGCAAGTGAGCGTTCAGCTGACATTCCAGAAAATAGCGCAACAGTGCCGCACGCTACGCAGAAGGGGGTAGCGAGTTCAGGGTCCTAACAGCCTGGAGAAAGAAGCTGTTGGCGAGTCTGGTGTTGCGGGAGCGCAGGCTCCTGTACCTCTTCCCAGAGGGCAGAAGGTCAAACAAAGAGTGAGCCGGGTGACTCACATCCCTCGCAATCGAGGTTGCCTTGCGGGCGAGATGGGAGGTGTAAATGTCCTTCAGGGAGGGGAGCGAAGCACCAATAATCTTACCAGCCGTATTCACTATGCGCTGCAGGGCCTTCAAGTTCTGGTCAGTGCAGCTACCACCCCAGACAGCGATGCAACTGGAGAGGACGCTCTCATTAGTGCCACGGTAGAATGTAGACAGGACTGCCTGAGGAGCACAAGCACGCCTGAGTTTCCGCAGGAAGTACAGGCGGCGCTGAGCCTTCTTTGCCAGTGACGAGGTGTTTGCGGACCAGGAGAGGTCCTCACTGATGTGCACCCCCAGGAACTTGGTGCAGCTCACCCTCTCCACCACAGCACCGTCGATGATCAGCGGCAGGTGTTTTGTGTGACCGTTCCGGAAGTCAACAACGATTTCCTTGGTCTTGTTGACGTTCAGCAGGAGGTTGTTGTCCCTGCACCACGTGGTCAGAAGGTCAACTTCCGACCTGTACTAAGTCTCGTCGCCCTTCGTGATGAGACCCACCAGAGTCGTGTCGTCAGCAAACTTCACTATGCGGTTGTCGCTGTAGGTCGCAGTGCAGTCATGCGTCAGCAGGGTGAAGAGCAATGGACTGAGCACGCAGCCCTGGGGGGGCCCCGTGCTCAGCGTGATGCTGGCGGAGATTTTGTCGCCAACACGCACCACCTGAGGCCTCTGACAGAGGAAGACCAGTAGCCAGTTGCAGAGGGAGGTACTGAGGCCCAGCTCGTCGAGTTTGCAGATGAGTCGCTGCGGCACAATGGTGTTGAAGGCAGAGCTGAAGTCCACAAACAGCAACCTCACATATGAGTCCTTTCTCTCCAGGTGGGTGAGGGGCGAGTGGAGGGCAGAGCAGATGGCATCCTCAGAGGACCGCTTGGCACGGTACGCAAACTGGAAAGGGTCAATGGTGGGGGGGAGAACGGATTTGATGTGCTCCATGACAAGCCGCTCAAAGCACTTCATGATGATGGGCGTCAGTGCCACGGGGTGGTAGTCATTGAAGCAGGACGGTGCAGGTTTCTTCGGCACAGGAACGATGGTGGCAGCCTTGAAATACGAGGGGAGGATGGCCTGCTGCAGGGAAACGTTAAAGATGTCCGTGAAGACACCCGACAGCTCCCCAGCGCAGTCCTTCAGCGCTCGACCTGGGATGTTGTCAGGGCCCGCCGCCTTACGGGTGTCAATAGCGGCAAGCGCCCTCCTCACACCGTCGGCAGAGAGGCGCAGGGGCTGCTCGTGTGGGGGGGGAGTGGTCTTCAGCGGGCAAGTGCTGTTCTGGGCGTCGAAGCGAGCAAAGAAGCGGTTTAGATCGTTCAGCAGACGGACGTCGCCCTCACAGCTCCTCGGCGCGGGCTTGTAGTCCGTGATGGTCTGAATGCCCTTCCAAAGGCTACGTGCGTCCTTGCTGTCCTTGAAGTGGGTGGAGACCTTGCACGAGAACGCCTTCTTCGCTTCTTTGATGCCTCGGGACAGGTCGGCCCTCACTGTCCTCAAGCCAGCCTCCTCCCCCGCTCTGAAAGCCTTGTCCCTGGCCCTCAGCAGTCTGAGGACAGCCCCTGTCAGCCACGGCTTCCAGTTCGCGTGAGTGACGACGGATTTTGAGCAAGTCACATCATCGATGCACTTCGTGATGTAAGAGGAAACAGAGTCAGTATACTCCTCTATGTCCGTCCGATCGTTGTAGGTGGCTGCCTGCTTAAACAAGTCCCAGTCAGTGGTGTCGAAGCAGTCACGAAGCGCATCGGAGGCCCCCTCAGGCCACACCCGAACCCGCTTCCGAACCGGCCTGGATGCCTTTACCAATTGTCTGTATGCGGGCAAAAGCAAAACGGTGAGATGGTCAGAAAGCCCAAGATGGGCTTTTTTTTTTTTTTCCCAATTCAATTCAATTGAAATTCCTGCCTGAAATTGAAATTCAATTCAATTCAAGCCCAGGAGATCCAGGGATATGCAGATGCTAATAACACCTACGCATTCTAAGTTGCTGCAAAATCTATCTATGGCCCATAAAAGCGAAGCATCGCTCCAGTAAGATCTGCTGACGGACTTGTGTTATTCAAGGATAAACAACTAATTCTCGAGCCCTGGGCTGAGCACTTTGATTCACTATAAAATAAACCCCTCGGATCCATCAGTGCTCAATGTGCTTCCAAATCTCCTGCCATCTACCTCCCTTGATGACCCTCCCATATTCAGTGAGGTCTTTACTGCAATCAGGAGCCTCAAAAACAACAACAGCCCTGGCCCTGACGGAATCCCGGCTGAGATACTAAAGAAAGGCTACCTTCTCAAGCGGAAGTTGTTTCACTTCTTAGAAATCATCTGGCATAGTAAGACCCTGCCTCAAGAACATCGTCACTGTCTACAACAGGGATGGCCAACCAGTCAGAGGCTAAAAGCCACATATTTTGCTGTGTTGCCGCAAAGAGCCACATCATACACATGAGCAGCACATGAACATCACCCCACCCCTTCCTCTTACGCACGCACACACACACACACACACACACACACACACACACACGCACACACACACACCCCTCTGCTCAGCCAAATTTATTGTGTAACATCATGTCACGCACCAACATGATAATGACATAAATTGACTCCTACAGTACTTAAAGACCACAGACCAAAGACCACATTTTCAACAATAAACATTGTGTGCATTGTCTCACACAGCCAAACTCTCAGTTCAACAAAGTCCACAAACTAAGTCCTAAGTTTTTTCACTTATTATGTGTGGCGGGACAGACCATTCGTTTTAGTTTGTCGTTTTCAGGAGACAAGATTTCAATGACGTCACTAAGGCATTTTTTAACGAACTACCCTCCATTGTATGGGTTTTTAGCCCGTGCAATGTTCCAAGCCAATTGAAACAATGCAAGCGTGACAGTCTCTGAGTACTTCGTAATTTTTTTGAAAAACTACCTGTTTTTCTGCCTGAATTTTCAAAGTGTCCAACTTGCGCTTAAGAAATTCAGTCCCTTTTGGAAAGTCCTTATCGATCTTAGCTTGAAGTGAGCTGAAGTGGCACTGAAGATTTTAAGCTTTTAAATGCGCTAATGACGTCCGACAGGCAGAATGGCTTGCCATTGCGTTCAACAAAAATATATAAACTTTCCCACTCTGTCAAAACTTCCTGTGTTCATCTTCATATATTCGTTTAGCTGTGCATTTTGTCCTTGCCATTTTGAGAGCGAAATTGACACTCCTCGAATGGGTTTGACCCTCCTCCTTTGCGGGATTTCACCTCACGCGCATGCGGGTTTGACCAAAATACCATATTGAACTAAAGCGAACCAAACACACAAAAAATAAACACAAATGTTGATATGAACGTAAAAGAGCCGCATGAAACCAGGCAAAGAGCCGCATGTGGCTCGCGAGCCGCGGGTTGGCCACCACTGATCTACAAGAAGAAAGGTGACAAATCATCTTGTGGTAATATTCGGGGCATCCCTTCTCTCAGTGGCCGGCAAGGAACTTGCAGAAATTATGCTCCCTCACCTTACATCTCTAACAGAGGGCATCCTTGCAGAGACACAGTGTGGCTTCAGAAAGAACCGAAGTATATGGACATGATTTTCACTGCTCGTCAAATCCAGGAGAAATGCAGGGAACAACACAAGGACCTCTACATCACCTTTACTGACCTCACCAAGGCTTTTGACACAGTTAGTAATTGTGATTTGCTCTGGAGGATCCTCATGATATTTGGTGTTCCCCCCCAAAAATCTCAGCATTTTATAACAGTTTCACAATGGTATTCAGGCCTCTGTACTTGTAGACAGTGAACAGTCCCCCTCATTCCCCGTGAAAGTAGGTGTGAAGCAGGGGTGTGTACTGGCTTCAGTGATCTTCAACCTCTTCCTGGCAGCAGCCATACTCCTATTTCGTTAGTCCATCGCGGAAGATAGCAGTGTCTCCATCGAGTTTCACCTGCATGGGAGCTTATTCAACATCCGACGCCTACAGGCAAAGACAAAGATGGCAGACTCCAACATCCAGGAGCTGCAAAATGCAAATGACTGCACACTCCTAACCCCACCCCTGATAAAAAAAGGTAAAGACCCAATGATTGCCACACACACATCTGGTTGTGGTGAAATTTGTCCTCTGCATTTAACCCATCCCCAAGGGGAGCAGTGAGCAGCAGCGGTGCCGCGATGCCATGTAGCATGCACTAGACACCATGTCATCAGTCTACCGCTCATTAGGTCTGGTAATCAACACCCAGAAAACAGAAGTACTTATCCAGGAGAGGTCCCCATCCCCTACACCCCCAGTGTTTACCATCAGCGGCACACCCTTCAAGGGCATTGAGCAGTTTTGCTACCTCGGCAGTACTCTGACCTCAATATGCCAGATCAATGCTGAAATCCAGGCTCGTGTCAACTCAACCTCCTCTGCCTTTGGGAGACTGTGCTCTCGGGTGTTTGAAAATAACAATTTTCGAACCTCAATGAAAGTGTCGGTCTACAGGGCGGTATGCGTGTCAACTCTGGTGTATGGGTCAGAGGCCTGGACACTATACCGCTGCCTTGATGTATTTAACATCAACTCGCTCTTTTCGGCCTTTACATAAAGTTGATGGTCCAGGAGCCGTTGCAGGACCGACTTAACATGACTCTCATCGGTCTTCAAATCTGGTGAATAAATTAAGATATCATCCAAGTAAACGAAAACAAAGTGGTCGAAGAAATCACTCAGAACGTTATTGATCATGGCCTGGAAGACCGCGGGGGCATTGGTGAGGCCGAATGGCATTACCCGGTATTCAAAGTGTCCCCTGGGGGTGTTGAAGCCCGTCTTCCACTCATCACCTTCCCGAATGCGCACGAGGTGATACGCGTTACGCAAATCTAACTTGGTGAATACCCGAGCCTGCTGCAACTGGTCAAACACGGCCGACATGAGTGGGAGGGGATACCGATATTTAATAGTGATCTGGTTGAGGGGACTGTAATCCATGCAGGGGCGCAGGGTACCGTCTTTCTTACCCACAAAGAAAAAAACGGCCCCTTCAGGCGATGATGACGGCCTGATCAGACCCGCTTTAAGTGACGCATCAATATAGTCATTTAAGGCCTGCTTTTCGGGGCCCGAAAGGGAATAAAGTCTCCCCTTGGGTATCGTAGCACCGGGCAATAGTTCTATGGCGCAGTCTGAAGGACGGTGGGGTGGTAAGGAGCTCGCCTTGGCTTTGCTAAATACCTCCGCAAATTGATGATAGCATACGGGCACTTGGTTTAGATCCGGAGCTTTGAACTCTGGTTCAGGAGACGCAGAGTCAGAGAGAGAAGTGCGTGTAGAATCGATCGAAGGGTTCGGTTTGATACACGATTCTTGGCACTGGGATGCCCACCCCTTTATCTCCCCTGACTCCCAGTTCATGGCAGGGTTGTGATGTTTTAGCCACAGATAACCGAGGATAAGCGGATTCAGGGGGGAGGTGACTACATGCAGTCTCACTAGTTCATGATGACTCCCAAAAGACAGTGAGAGGGGTTCGGTTATATAGGATACGTCGAAAAGAGCTTGTCCATTAAGTGCCTTAGCCTTTATGGTCGTGTTCAATAGTTCGGTCTTTACACCTAAGCTGCGAGCGAAAGCCCAGTCAATCAGATTCTCATTGGCTCCAGAGTCAATCAACACTCCTAGCTTGATTACCTTGCCTTGGCAGGTTAGCGTCCCGATGGGTAGAACCCGATTCTTCTGCCGGACCACGGAGAAGGTGCTTACCCTCAGCTCCTTCCTCTCCGGGCAGGAGAGGCGGATATGCCCAAGCGCACCGCAGTAGGAGCATCTGCCCTCCTGGCGTCGACGCTGTCTTTCCTCTTCGCTCAATTTGGCCCTGCCGAGCTGCATGGGTTCCGTCCCAGCCAGTGGCAATGCCGGGGTCGATCTTTGGTGGTGCGTCTCGTGGGGTGACAGCCCGCCCACTGACGCGGGAGGAGTGACGATCGTGCCCCGGCTTGCGCGCTGCTTCTTCCATTCCTGCAGTCGGTTGTCTGTTCGGATGGCCAGCGCGATGAGAGCGTCGAGTTCAGCAGGAAGATCGAGAGGAATGAGTTGGTCCTGGATGGTCCCGGAAAGACCCCGGAGAAAAGCATCGTACAGGGCCGTCGAGTTCCATCCGCTTTCCGCGGCCAGAGTGCGGAAGCGGATCGCGTAGTCGCTGACCGTCTCTCGACCCTGGGTGATATGGCACAGCTCCCGTGCCTTCTCTCGGTCCGTGGGAACTGGATCGAACACCATGTGCAGGGCCTCGATGAATCCGGAGAATGAGGTAGTGGAATTCCTGGCCCATTCTGCCGTCGCCCACGCCCGGGCTCTTCCCGTCAGATAGGATATCATGTATGCCACCCGGGAGCGTTCCGTTGGGAAGTCACCTGGAGCTCGCTCGAACTGCATCTCACAATTGGTTATAAAGGCTCGGCTCAGCCCGGGTTCACCTGCATATCGTTCCGGGGAAGCCAGTCTGACCCCCCTCACCATAGGAGCGGGCGCCGGGTGGTCCACAGGGGGCGCCGCTGGGGAACTGTGCGTCGCAGCCCGTCCCGTGGTCAGCAGCGTGAGGACGTCTTGCATTTGACGACTCAGCGAATCCACCTGGGCGGCCACCGCCTCTCTGAAGCCTTCCTGGTTCTTCACCAGTTCTTGGACACCAACACTCAGAGCGTCTACCCGCTTCTGTTGTTGGCCCAGCTGCGACGTCTGGGAGCGTACTTGGGCGACCAGCTGCTCTGTCTCTGCCGAGTCCATGTCTGGCCAGTGCGTAATGTCAGACGCGGAGCAGGGAGAGGACTCAAATGCAGAGTTTCCAAAGTCCAAAGATGTTTATTTTCTCCAATGGTAATAGTAACAAAAAGCGCCTCAATATGAGGGAAAAAGGGGGGAAACTAAGGCGCCTCGAACCGAGGGAGAAAAAGGGGAAATCAAAGCGGCTCGAACCGAGGGAAATACTATAACGAAGATAACTATGTAACCAAGTTAACATAGGTGATCAAAGTCGTTCAAACAAGGCTTCTACGTGGAACTCGAGGGTTTCGTGTTCGCTAGTGTTCTTAGCAAGGCAAGACGCACTGGCACTGGACACGGGGAAAGTCGCGGGTTATATGGACACAGAAGGAGGGGAACACAGGTGAAGACAGTTGGTCATTGGCCCAGGTGCACACACTTGGAATCAGGGAGTCACGTGACCGGACGCACAGGGGAAGGACACACCGACTGGAACGAGAGGAAGATTACACAATAAAACAGGAAGTGACCAGGACAACACATGACAGCATGACACTGACTCCATAATCATAGAGGCAATCCTGGCACAGAGACAACTGGTTGGCTACACCATTTGGATGCCAGAACACTGATTGCCTCGTCAGGTGGTCTATGGTCAGCTCCTGTCAGCCAGCAGAAAACCCGGAGGACAAAAGCTGCAATATAAAGACCAACTGAAAGGGACATTGAAGAGGTCCAACATCAAACTCAATGAACTTGAGGCAGCTGTAGCTAACCGATCACTGTGGCGCTCGCTGTGCCATGATAGGTTTCATGTACCTAGAGTGTCGAAATCAACACTGGAGGGACCTGCGGAGGCGAAGACACCATTCTGCAGTTCCAGAACCATACCAACCCCCTGATCCAGAACATCTGGCTTCAGGATCGGACTTCACAGTGACATAGAATGGCATCTGCGCCAGCAACGATAGCCACCAATCAAATCAACAAAATGGAAGCTACGTCTTCTTAGACGACGATGGACCGCCTAAGCAAGCGTGCGTGTGTGCTTGCATGTGTGTGCGTGTGTCGGGGGGGTGTTACTTGAAGGGTGGGGAGGAGGGTGTTGCTTGGCACCTCCTTCATGGGCCACATCATGCGATTGTTTTTAGCATCCTGTGTTTTGTTCGCTTTCATGCATCACATTCAATCGCATTCAGCTGACACGTGCCCTTGAGGCAGCAGAAAAGAGCTAATCTATTTGTCATCTTTTGAGCGGCTGACAACCAGAGTGTCTATTTACCTCGCATGTGTGTGCGCGCATCAAAAGTAATTCCTCCTCAGAGTGTGAACACATTTCTGTCAGCGCACGTTTTGCACGTTTGCATCTCGTAGCCAGCCTGAAACGTCCGCAACAGCCCCGACCATCGTGGCCTCTTCAAAGTCGATTCATCAACAACTCGTCGACCATCACATGAATGGACAACTATTTCGATCGTCGCGTCACTGTTCAGAGCCTTTTATTTCTCTTTTTTTTTTTTTAATGCAAGCCTCTCAACAAGATATAGTCATTGGTCTTTAGATATTGTATTCCGAGGAAGTAATGACTGGCGGTTTCCTTCAGGTGGAGCTGACGGGCAGCAGTGTGTTCGACTATGTGCACCCGGGCGACCACGTGGAGATGGCGGAGCAGCTGGGCATGAAGGTCCCGCCTGACCGGGGGGCAGCAGCAGCACTGTGTCGGGGCACCATCAACGAGGATGCCGCCTCATCTGCCTCGTCGCCGTCATCGCCGCGCCCTGAGACGCCCGAGCCAGGTAACCGGCGCCACTCATTGCTACTGGTTGCCGCTCGTTGCCGCTCGGCCACCGGGAGCCAGTACTGCCGAAGCCAAACCAAGAGGAATCAATTTCTGCTTCGACTGCTGCGAGCTATCAATACAAGTTATTATTAGCAAAGTCTAAACAAATCACAGACGAGTGCAAGTGTTGTCCAACATGCTCATTGGTAACTCTTAGCAGTTCAATCAATCTTTTTTTTTTCTTTTTTTAATCAATCTTTTTATTTGCCAAGTTTGAGCATGCCAAACAAGGAATTTGACTCCGGTAGATCTCGGCTTCTGTACAACATTTAGGTAGCTAACAACATTCAGGACGACATGTGCAAAAATTGACAATTATTCTCAAACATCCCCTGATATTAAACTCCCAGGAGGGCAAGGAAAAACTCAAAACTCTTACTAGGGGAAATGAGAAACCTTGAGAAGAGACCACAGATGGGAGGATCCCTCTTCCAGGATGATCAGGCTGCAATGGATGCAGAGAGGACACATAGTACACATAATATGGACAATCCATAGGAAAAGCACCGAGAGCAGGATGTTATTACACAGTAATGTCTCTGAGACTCTATGTGGTGTGAGTTCATCAGAGCGACAGCCTGGGGGAAGAAGCTGTGTCTGTGTCTGCTGGTTTTGGCGTACAGCACTCTATAACGCCGTCCGGAGGGGAGTAGTTCGAACAGACTGCAACCTGGGTGAGAAGGGTCTGTAGAGATGGACAGGTACAAGTCCTGGATAGATGGGAGGTTGTTCCCAATTATATTTTCTGCAGTCCTGATTGTCTATTGCAGTCTGTGCTTGTCTTGTTTGGTGGCTGATCCAAACCAGAGAGTGATGGAGGTTCAGAGGATAGACTGGATGATGGCAGTATAGAAGGTCTTCAGCAGCTCCTGTGGCAGGTTGAACTTCCTGAGCTGTCTCAGAAAGTACTGCCTCTGCTGGGCCTTCTTCCGGACAGAGTCTATGTGGCTAGCCCATTTCAGGCCACGAGAGATTGTGGATCCCAGGAACTTGAAGGTGTGTGTGGAAGTGGTGAAAGGTCTCTCCTGAAGTCCACTGTCATCTCCACGGTCTTGAGCAGGTTCAGATCCAGGTGGTTTTGGCTGCACCAGTGGACCAGCTTCTCCACCTCCTGTCTGTACGCAGTCTCGTCACTGTCCTGGATCAGTCCCATGAGAGTGGTGTCGTCCGCATACTTCAGGAGCTTCTCAGAAGAGTCGCCTGAGGACCAATCGTTAGTGGAGGGAGAGAAGAGCAGTGGGGAGAGGACGCACCCCTGGGGGGGCGCCAGTATTGGTGGTCCGGGTGTGATGGTCCCCAGCCTCACATGCTGTCTCCTGTTGGTCAGGAAGCTGGTGATCCACTGACAGGTGGAGGCAGGCACCGCGAGCTGAATGAGCTTTTGGTGGAGGATGTCAGGAGCGATGGTATTGAACGCCGAGCTGTGTCCACAAGCAGGATCCTGGCGTACGTCCCTAGGGTGTCCAGGTGGTGCAAGATGTAATGCAGTCCCATGTTGACCGCATCATCCACCAACCTGTTTGCCCGGTAGGCAAACTGCAGGGGGTCGAGCAGAGGGCCCGTGATGTCCTTCAGGTGGTTCAACACTAAACTCTCAAAGGATTTCTTAACTACAGATGTCAAGGTGACAGGTCTATAGTCATTCAAACCTGTGATGGCGGGCTTCTTGACCACCGGTACGATGATGGAGCTCTTGAAGCACGAGGGCACCTCGCAAATGTTGGTTTGCATAGTTTGTTAGCATTAGGCTAGGGTTGTCAAACTATTTTTTTTCGCGGGCCGCATTGTAGTCATAGCTTCTTTCGGAGGGCCATTATGACTGTCAATCCAAATCAATGTGTGAGCACCTCATATTATATACAGTAAAAGCTACAGAACAAACTGACAAATAACTCGTTTTCAAATCAGACGAGTAAAAACTGGTCAAATTTAAGAAAAGATGATATTAATAAAAGTGAAGACAATTTGCAATTTTAGTAATGACACACGAATTTGATGCACAGTTTGTCTTCAGGGGCCACACAAAATGAATTGGCAGGCCGTATCTGGCCCCCGGGCCTTGAGTTTGACACCTGTGATTTAAACCCTAGTTTGAAACCCTAACTCTCGTATGAACCCTAGTTTAAAACCCTAGCCCGAGCTTTAAACCCTACTTTGAAACTCTAACCCCAGCTTTAAACCCTACTTTGAAGCCCTAACCCTAGCTTTAACCCTATTTTGAAACCCTAACTCTAGTATAAAACCCTGCTTTGAAACCCTAACCCTAGTGTGAAACCCTAGTTTGAAATCCTAACCATAGCTTTAAACCCATGTTTGAAACCCTAACCCTAGCTTTGAACGCTACTTTGAAACCCTAACTCTAGTATGAAACCCTACTTTGAAACCCTAACCCTAGATTTAAACCAGCGGTGTCAAACCCTTTTTTTTTCGCAGGCCACATTGTAGTCATAGCTTCTTTCGGAGGGTTATTATGACTGAGTGTCAACCCAAATAAATGTATGAGCACCTCAAATTATATACAGTAAACGCTTCAAAACAAATTAACAAATAACTTGTTTTCAAATCAGACGAGTAAAAACTGGTCAAATATTTAAAAAAAAACAAAGATATTATTAAAAGTGAAGACAATTTGCAATTCTGGTAATGACACACGAATTTACTGCACAGTTTGTCTTTGCGGGCTACATAAAATGATGTGGCGGGCCAAATCTGGCCCCTGGGCCTTGAGTTTGACACTTGTGCATTAGGTTAAGCAACAAAGCAATATTGTTTTCAATACTCCAGGCATATTTCAACTTCAATAGGAAAGGAGTTATTGTTAGTATTCGGGTTGCAGAGCGGCGTCCTCGCTTGGCGAACGTTCCGCTAGGATCCGATTCGACCCCGACCCGCGGCACCATTAGTATTCGGCGCGGTGCCAGGAAGACTTTTCACCTGGTGAAGCTTGTCGCACCGCTGATGATAATTTGAGAATTAGAGCGAAATCCATTTGTAAATTAAACAAAGCGACTTGATCTGGGCGGAGGACGTCACTTCATCAGGACGTTCAAACATGCTGCAGATTGCCTCGCCGGCTGCGGCGCTCTGCCGAGACACGGCAATAATTACATCTGCCGCCCGTTTATTCGCCGCTCTTGGCTGCTGCGTGACAGCCGGGGAGACGCAGGGGGCTGGGGGGGTTCTACTATATTTCTTTTTTGCAATTTACCATGTGACTCGTATATCTGACTCAAATGACGTGAAGTCAAAGTAGCTTTAGTGGCTGAATTTTCCGAAAAGCACTACTGGAAATATTCAAAATGAACCTCAAACGTCCACCAGGTGCTTTGCCTTCCTTCACCACCAGGGGTGGCCTTATCACTTTTGCCCTTGAGTACTCAACAATCAGAAATGTCCGATGACACAGGACGGACTTGTTGATGAGCTTGCCAACTTTCAATGAGGAAAACTCACCAAGTACCTAAAATGAACCTTGAAAGTGTTGAGAAACCCAAATTGTCTCAGCGGCGCACGTGCACTCGCAGCAGGTAACACAGCGGATAATCGAAAGGCAAGCTGCATTGTATTATCTTATCGTCAGAATCATATTGGTAGTTTTGAGAGGTCCCAGAGGTTTTGGGCCAGGCTCTGCAGCGCTGCATGTTTGGTTCGAGGTGTTTTTGTGGGCATGATTAGCAACTGGTGCACTAATTGTCTTATTTCAACATGGCCGCCATGGTTATTGTCGCGAATGACATGATTAGCCCACCACAGCAATGGTGCACATTTATCATCATCACTATGCTCTGCTTCGCTCGTGTTTGTGTGTGTGTGTGGGGGGTTGACTTCCTGCTTTTTTTCCACTCGTTGCCTTTTTGATTTTCTATATTTGTTCCTTTTGCTCTTTTCAATTTCCTGTCTTTTCCACTTCCTGTCTTTGTCCCATCCCGCTCCCACGTGCTCTTTTTTTAACTTCCTGTTTGTTTGTTTGTTTGTTTGTTTGTTTGTTTGTTTGTTTGTTTGTTTGTTTGTTTGTTTGTTTGTTTGTTTCAACAGCATCTGTCACACCTTGGCAAAATTTCTAAATATATTCTAGAGGTTCCATTCAATTAAAAGAGGAGGTGGCCGTAGTCCCTAGCTGATGTTGAATTGTGGGGAAAAAGCGGCATACAGGAAAAATGAGCTGGGACCTAAAAAAAAAACACATGACCACAACGCCCTTTGGTGGACGAAACGTTTTTGTAACTGTAACTGATAATTAGCAGCTCGCTATGTTAGCATCATAACAGTCAGTCTCAGCTGCTGGCAAGCTGTTAGCACGTGGACTGTCTCTTAGCGCTAATTTTGTTAGCAAATTGCGATATTGTAAATGCTATACACGTCCTGATTCCTTCCTTTCTCCCTTTCTGGTTTTTCCATTTCCCGTCATTGCAGTTTCCTGTGTTTTTCCACTTTCTCAATCGTCAGTTTTCCGTTTATTGAAAATTCCACTTGCGGTTCTTGTCCTCTTCCTGTCTTTGTCACTCCCTGGACAGCATGGCGACACATTTGAACACAGTTTGGCACATTGATGGGGGGCAGCAAGTAGATTGATGCTGTATAGCCAGTAAAGTGTGTTGACGATATCAAATCGCTGACCTAGCAGTTAGCTAGGATGTTTATAGCGCTGATGTAGCGACGAGCCATGTTAGCATGTCGGTGGTCTCTTGTAACTTAACTTGTCTGAGTAATTGCGTTAGTGTGTTGATAGCAGCTAGCTACGCTAGCCGATTGATGCTATGAAGCTCCTGCGATAGCACTTAGCTACATTAGCATATTGATTGCGAGCTAGTTCCTTGAAGAAAAGTGAAGCTTGTCATTGAAGGAGTCGTTCATTTTTGCGACCTTGACATCCGGTTACGGTAGCTTGTTATCAGTGCGACGCAATGAAGCTTCAGGAGCAAGAGGCCATGTTTTGGCTTCACAAAGATGACGATAGCCCGCAGAGACCTGGCACCATCACGTAGCCCTGCCGCGGTGGGTTTTGTCCACGCGTCTTGTTTCTTCCTAATGAACGCTTTGTCCTTCAAAGGCTGCCAAAGTTTCACAGCGCAAATGATAATTCTATAAATACCCATTTGATAATAATGAGCTCCCAAGTCGTGCGGCGCCACCTGCTGCCTTTCAGGCTAATCTTTGTCTTGGAGAAACTGCGTCCCTCAAGACACTTTGCCCGCAAAATGAGAAACAGAAAACAAGCACCACCTCTGAACCCTCGCTTCACTCCTCATCCTTGTCTTCTTCATCATTTGTTTGTCTTTCCTCTTCCTCGTCATTATCTTTCTACATGTCCTTTTCCCCCTCTTACATCTTTCGCTGCACGTCGCAACCCTCGAGACTTCTATCAATGGAAACCTGTGCGTGCTCGCGTGTTTATGTGCTACTTGTATGCGTTTGCTTTGAGTGTGTGTCTGCGCATGCGTACGGGACATAGCCTGTGTTGTCATGGATGGGTGACCAAATGTAGCTTGGACCAGGGTTTATTGAAGGGAAGGGAAGTGGGCGAACACAGACACAGGCGCGATAGAGACTCACGACCAGCAGACAGCCAAACAAGAAGTCCATTCGGACACGGAACAGAATCTGACCGTGAGCCTCCAGGCAAAACCAGGGGGAAACTGGACGAGCAGGACAGGAAACTCTAGGCGCAGACACAGACAGGAGACAACAGTAGACACCAAGAGGGAGAAACACACGGGCAGGGCTTGAATACATAAAGTAACAAGAGGAACCAGATAATAGACATTGCGGTGATGAAAGGGGTGTGGCTGAGCGAGCGTCCCACGACACGGACTGACATGTGTAGCATTATTGCTCTGACTCCAAATTGCGATCAACACTTAACACATGAGTTGCTATGTCCTAATCCACACACTGGCGCACCTAACAATTTTGCGAGTTCGTTCTGTCAAAGAGAAGACCAGTAGATCAATCAGACCGAATTTACCAATTGTTCATTCCTGACAAAGCAAGCTAATACAGGCGCCTGGGTCCCGGGTCCCTCGCACTAAAACTCGTGTGTTCTTGTGACCACCAAGAGACAACACATTCTTCCGGGTTGCCCAGTTATAAAGGAACACAATATGAATATTCAAACATGTAAAACATGATGATTGGTCGATGGCCGTCTCTTCCCCACAGGATGTTATCGCTGAGTGCAGCTGTTCTGATGGTTGGGTCTTTCTCGCAAAGCTCGACCACAAGGACAGGGGTGTTATTCTCGTTTCTCACCTATCTCCAGATGTTCTCGCCAGCTGCGCGTCTGTCCCGCTCTCGCTTGACTGATGATACACCCTGTTTGCACAACACTGTTAGGTTACGGATTTTAGTTATTGATCTGACTCCAAATTGCGATCAACACTTAACACATAAATTGCTATGTCCTAATCCACACCCTGGCGCACCTAACAATTTTGCGAGTTCGTTCTGTCAAAGAGAAGAATAGTAGATCAATCAGACCAAATTTACCAATTGTTTATTCCTGACAAAGCGCACTAATACAGGCCTGGGTCCCGGGTCCCTCACACTAAAGTTCGTGCGTTTTTGTGACCACCAAAAGACGACACATTCTTCCGGGTTGCCCAGTTTTGAAGAAACACAATATGAATATTAAAGCATGCAAAATATTGTGAGATGATTGGTCGATGGCCATCTCCTCCCCGTCCAGGTGTTGCTGAGGTCAGGCGGTTGGGTTTTCCCCGCGAAGCCCGGCCACATAGACATGCTGTTGTTCTCGTTTCTCACTGACCTTGAGGTGTTCTCGTCCGGTACTCCCTATCTGGGCCTATTCCACAACACTTCGAAGAAAACAAGTTCATGCAGGTTAGCCTGCACATTCTTCGCCACCCACCGATCCACACGAGCACTCCAATACTAGATATTAATATGATTTAGAAGTTTAACACAACCTTAAAAAATATGTTTGCAAACTCCCGAAAGCACATTTCCCTTTAACACTTAGAAGAAACCAACTTCGAGCAGCTGCCTGCACATTTCCTTTAACACTCATCATGTGATCATACAAACACAGCCACTACTGGAGATTATATTGATGTGATTATACATAGGTCTAACGCAGCCTTAATAAAATATGTTTGCAAACTACCGAAAGCACATTTCCCTTTATTACCTCTCATGACCTCATTTATGAGGTCATCACCCGTTACTCTAGCAAGCAGCGACCAGCACACTGTCGGTCCTTTCTTCCCCCCGCGGCTCATGTTGAGTCACCAGGGTATATTGGCCATTCGGTGGCAACGGGCCAACGGTTTTCTCAATCAACCGGACAGTGAATGATCTAATACATGGAATACAACAACAACCACATAAAATCATTATTGCAGTTAAAATAGCCACAGCAACAAGCACAGACATGATGAGGCCTTTCCAGCTTTCGAACGTTTTCATCCAATCAGACCAAATATCGATGCGTACACCTGAATGATCTTTCATCTTTTTGTTCAGTGTCCTTAGTCCTTCCAACGCCCTGGTTACAAGAGGCGTTGCTACACTAAAGGGAGGGGAGATTGTGGCTGTAGCAACGCTGATTAACTAGCTAACAATGTTGTGTGGTGCGAGGCCGCATGGCCTTGGCCGATTCGTGACACCAGGAATGCAGTCTGTTCTGATGTGGTTGGCAGCCTCGTTCTCGGCTGCGATCTCCAGACCTGGATGCCGTGTCCCTGTAAAACAATGCTCTAGACTTTCTTGCTACATTTCACACAATAATAATGATGAGTAAATAATCAGATAATTCTCGTGCATACACTCCAACAAACGTTAAAGAGATGTGAGATAACTTACATAAAGTCTACTTCAACAAACATTGAATAAATATGGGATAACTTAAAAACTGTCCCGATCAACAACAATTCATGAATAAAAACTACAAGGTATAAGAGAGAAAAAACTTGAACTAAAACAAAGGACAAAGGTGTTCTGTTCAAACTAGTGAGGGCCTCTCACAGATAAGAAAAGGAAGGGAGTATAAGTACTCCTTAAGGCTAGACAGATATATTGGCCTTGAGCGAAGATATAAGACCTCCGGTTCAGGCCGACCAGCACTTATGCAAAACTAATTATTCTGACATTTCCCTCCTGTTTATCATACATTTGCTCAAATCCTCACATCACCGTAAACAACCACTTCTCTCGATTTTCAGTTGTCGGATCACACTTATGAAAACAAATATGTTTACACTCAAAGGATAAACGTCGCGTCATCATCATTCAGAATCGCATGGATCGGGGAAAAGGTCTGGTAACGGATGCAGGAATTTTGCCATCAACGTCGTCATGTTGCCGCTCAGACATTAGGTACATCTGAGCAATCCTGTCCTCCATGGGCAATATTACTGTAGTGATGAGACGATTAAACAGAGCACGAAGACATGGTATACAACAACATCCATACAAGGTGAGCATAGCAGCAAACACTGCAACTGATGGTAAAATTGAGGGCACAAGGGCTTTATACTTCCCAAAAGCAGTCATCCACTTGTAGTGAGTGCTCTTTCATCCTCGTGTTGAGGGATCGCAGGCCTGCAATCGCCTCCGTCAGGCTCCCATCAGGGGCGGTGTCGTTCTGGATGAAGGTGCAGCATTGTTCTCCGAACTTTGCGCAGACCCCTCCTTTCTCAGACAACAACATATCAAGAGCATTGCGGTTCTGGATTGACAGTAGGAAAGGCGTGGCTAGCTGTTCATGCACTGCCTCAAGCCCCGCTTGTGTCCGTTCGCCCAATTTCTGCATGTTGTAATGGATGTTATTTATCCTGTCTACGTTCTCGTTCGTCGTTCACCAGCAGCAAATGGAGGACTCCCATCCCGCTGCAATTTGGTCAATTAATTCTTATTAATCAGGAACTCTTCTCAGGACTCCAATTGCATCAATTTCGGTCAGATCATCATCACCTCTCGAATTTAAAGATATTTTGGTTTTTATCAGCTTTTTTCCCAGATCTTGGAATGTTGATACATATACAATTTCGCTTGACTACATTCTTTGAAAGCAATGGCTTCTTTTTTCAATGGATATTATATAGAATGCTCTGTCACACATTTCACAATCCAGTATATGTGACAGATTTCACACAATTATTGGTCAATGGCAACGGTACAACATAAAGAATCGGTCGCAAACCCATACATATGACATTCAATTTTTTCTGTCTTTGCAGCTTGTTTTGCCATTAGCAATCAGTTGTAGCTTTTTCAGTTATTCTTAATGAGAAGGTGGTTTGTTCTTTTTGCCTTTTAAATATTTTTTCTCACGTAATCTGCCAAATTTTTATCATCCTTAGTTTCCCACTTGGTTTCAAAACATGGTAATCTATATTGTCGCCCAAACAATTTTTTATACGGAGTTGAACCCACAGTACTTGTAATATTTATGTACAGTTTGACCAGGTCTAAACATTTTGTCCATGATCTTCCAGTTTTTTCCATGCACATTTTCACACTTTATACCAGTCCCGTCATGTGAATTGATTTCTGAAATCCCATATCTCGGTATTATTTCTTTACATAACGTTTTTTGCCACTGTTAAGGCATTCAGTGTTTTTGTTGAAGCCAATTCAAACCATTTTGAGAATGCGTCTATTATGACCAGGCAGTATAACCCTGTGGATTGTGTTTAGCGCATGTTAAACAAGCTCTACAAAAAAAAAAAAAAATTTTGTTTTGAAAATGTTTTGAATATGAATCAAATCCATATGTTGTATAAAGCTGACTGACCTGCCCCACTATCCCTCCTCTTGAGCCATGTGACACGCACCATGGCTCAATATTGCTGCCCATTTGTATAGGTTCTTTGGTAAGATAGGTCTGTCTTCTGGTCATTTATAGATGCCATTCTTTAATCTTGGCCCTCTTTTCGTCCATAATTGAATTTCAGTCTATGGACTTTGTCGCTGCACATCTTTAAAAATGTTTCAGTGATTTAATCTGCTTCTTGTGTGTATAAAATTTGAAGTGTCTTTTGCGCTGCAGCTTTGCGGTTCTGTCTGCAAGCTTGTTACCTCTTGACACCTTATCAGTCTCGTGTGTGTGTGTACTGCACACGTGCATATAGCTACTTTTTGTGGCAATTGGACTGCTTCCACAACTAGCTTAGCAAGTAAATGGATGGCGTCCCCGAATGGGGAGCAACTCAGCCAGCAAATGATGAGATATTTTCACTTTCTTGTAGTTTCTTTTGTTACTTTTCAATCGTTTTCCCATCGTTTATCACAAGAATCTTAGAAATTTTAATAAAAATCAAAATGTACGTTTTATTTTACTCAATTGTATGATTTAGAGAATCCATATGTAGTAAAGTGTTGTATTACTACATATGATTTCATCATCATTTAATTTGACACACCTTTTAAAATGCTTTTCAGTGTCCCAGTGCACACTTTCTGCATGTGTAACCGGTTGTCTCAACTCGTGTTCCTCATTCTAATTTTTCCTTTCTCAAGGTGACAACCCAATCCACTAATCGAGAAAAAAATAAATAAATAAATAAATAAATAAAAATCAACAAAATAACTGCCAATAAATTAATATAATAGTTAATTGTTGTTGTTTCTTAACTTTAACTAACTCAATCGCTCTCTTATTCTCAAATGTAAAAACTTGTACAGACTTGACACAACCAATCGACTGTTTCTTCTAAAATAAGCTTTGAAATGTCGTTATTTCATAATTTTGCTTCATCCAATTCCAGAAAGCAAGTTCTTTCCATCTCTCAAATTTTGTTTCATCAGGGCTAGGCATTAATGCAGTGTGGACCAGTTTCTGCCCACAAAAAATTGCTTGCCTTTCTTCTCTTCTCATGCTCCTGTTAGCCTGCAATTGTCCAAATCAAAAATGTTTTTCTTTCTTGATTTTCTTTTAACTTTCTTTTGAACCTCTAAATCTCTCGTGTTGCTAACCTATCTACACCAGGAAACCATTTAAAGGGTCTTAAAGAAAGGACCAACAGAAGACTCCCAATATCTCCTCATTATTTACGAGTTAGCCCCCCCTTTCTTCTCTCACTCCCTCTTTCTATCTGTCTTGGGCCGAATGTGTAGCGTCCTGCCATAAATTACTGCTGCCACAGCCCAACTGTTTTCCTAAGACCCACAGGTACACATGCATTAGTATTTTAATGAGTATTGCAAGCATGCCCCTCTCTCGCCTATTTGCAAACTGTTAAACATTAGTGCCAGTGATGTTTCAGTTTCAATCATGCACGTTCGCTGTTGGTCATGCACCCTTTGCTCATCAACATTTGCTCTCCCCTCGTCTTGCCTCAGTTCTCCTCGACATTGACCTCTCCCAGGGGGACCCAGCCCCGCCTTTGCAGACTCCTCGGCACAGCGCCCCTGGACGAGGGGAGGGGTCAGCGTATTAATGTTGACGCCACGGTTTGGCCAGGCCCGCGCGTCCCGCGCGTCCCGCTGGCCCATAGTGCCATTCCACGCCTTGGAGCCCGCCGGGCCCCCTCCTTTCTTGAACATTCTCTGATCCATGCCGTCTTCCTCCTCACACACCCGCACCCACACAGGGTATGCACATAAACGCACACACCGAGCGCGCACACAATCGCACATACACACACGCATCCGCACGCACGCACGCATGCCAATACACAAAGCGCGCACACAGAGCTCAGACGAACGACGACAGACTGACACAAACTTTACAGAGATTACGAACGAACACAGAACACACAGACAAAGGGATTTGAATCCATCTCTCATGTAACTTTTTTGCCACTTTCTTCCGGTCAATTTCACTCACGATTTGCTCTTCCACATCAGCATCCATTCCTTCAATCTCACTCACACACACACTCATACACACCCACTCATGAGGATCCTCTGCGCGCACACACACACACACACACACACACACACACACACACACACACACACCAGCACAAAAGGATGAACATACCTTTTGTTTCGTCTTACTTGTCTGATTTATTCTCTATTTAACATTCTCCATTACTGATTTCTTCCATAAAACACACATCTCCCTCACACACACTCCCCCCAATTTGGTTGCTCATTTTGGATATTTTAGCGGTTTGATCTCTCACAGGAGGAACTGTTACCACCGGATACTTTTTGAGGAGGCCCCCCTTTCGGGTATTTCTAGAACACCCCAGCTATTTGAATACAATCTTCACCGCACCCTTGTGCGCCACGACGAAGCACTAGGTCCCTGACCTATCCCTTAGTACGCGTAAGTCCCTGACTTTACCGTACACGTTACACACGTAAGTTCCAAACTTATTCACCGTATGTATCTTAACTTCTTGCACACCTTATTTGATCTGAATGACAGTCTCCTCTTAAATTTCCTCTTTCAATTTGCAGAATTTCGACTTCTAGTAACAGGTATTCTGCTTATTCAGAGCTGAGGAGACGTCGTACCAGCTCAACGTTGCGTGACAGCACATATCACAACGGTTCGCCGACCGGGAGACAGTGTCCCTGACAACTGTCCAGTGTCCTGGATACAGACCACGAGTTGTCAATTACCCTTCTCTTGACATCACGTCGGGGTCACCAAGAAATTGTTAGGCTACGGATTCTAGAGGCACCTGGGTCCCAGGTCCCTCACACTAAAACTCGTGTGTTCTTGTGACCACCAAGAGACAACACATTCTTCCGGGTTGCCCAGTTATAAAGGAGCACAATATGAATATTCAAACATGTAAAACATTGTGTGATGATTGGTCGATGGCCGTCTCTTCCCCACGCGATGTTATCGCTGAGTGCAGCCGTTCTGGTGGTTGGATCTTTCTCGCGAAGCTCGACCACTAGGACAGGGGTGTTATTCTCGTTTCTCACCTATCTCGAGGTGTTCTCGCCAGCTGCGCGTCTGTCCTGCTCTCGCTTGACCAATGATACATCCTGTTTGCACAACACTTGGAAGAAACCAACTTCGAGCAGCTGCCTGCACATTTCCTTTAACACTCATCATGTGATCATACAAACACAGCCACTACTGGAGATTATATTATATATAGGTCTAACGTAGCCTTAATAAAATATGTTTGGAAACTGCCGAAAGCACATTTCCCTTTATTAGTCAGACCTATCCACCACATGGACTGCTGCGCTCTGGCAACACACTTTGATATGCCTTGGTGGCCTTCATGTATTTTGTTGAGCATTTCCTCTTGACCAGTTTTTGTGCGTGGTTGCTTCGCTTGAGTTCAATATGGTATTTTGGTGCATGCACGTGAGGTGAAATCCCGCAAATGAGGAGAGACAAACCCATTCGAGGAGTGTCAATTTTGCTCTCAAAATGGCAAGGAAAAAAATGCACAGCTAAATGAATATATGAAGATGAACACAGGACGTTTTTAACAAAGTGGGAAAGTTTATATTTTTTTGTTGAACGCAATGGCAAGCCATTCTGCCTGATATGTCGGACGTCATTAGATGTATAAGACTTTGATGTCTATTGTATGCAAATGAGGTAGGGGTCATAAAATTTTATGGCATTTTATGGTGCCATAAATCGGCGCCATTTTAGATTGGGGGGCATGTGCGCCAGTCTGGCCTGCGCCAAGATAGCGCCAGTTGAGACGAGATCAAGTGCCTTAACAAATTCAGGGGTTGTCCAAACACCTGTTAATGATCTTTGCTCATCATTAGGTGTACACGCCCTCTGCTGGTTGCTACGCTCAGCGCATGTACGACACAGTGTGAAGACAAGTTTACCTTTAGCTGTTTTGAAAGGTAAAACAGGAAAATACAAACCACAGGGTGGGTTGACTGTGGTGTTGATGAAACCGAAATACGACCTGGGGTCTTTAAAATCACCGTGGATAATCGTTGGATGACCGATGGGGTAGGTGCCTGTACTATTGATGAAAGGGTATAATGACGTCACATCAACATACAACACACGCTCGTTAGGTTCTGCCGTGTATCTTAAAACGAATGCGTTTGTTCGACCCCCAAAAAGGACCTGCCTCGGCTTGAGCGGTGTAGGAAATTTGGCTTTTTTCAGGAATTCCTTCACCTCTATGTTGAACTTTTTCATTTGCAACCATTCGTGCTCCCACGTAATTACAAGGTGCACATCCTGTTTAAGCTGTAGTTCCTGAATTTTCTTATCAAACCTCTCCTGAAAGGGGCGTTTTGTTGTCGGACATATTTTAGAGAGGTCGTAGCATTCTGCGCAGCCGTGGTGATAACAACCAAAATACTCAAACACTATTTTTACGCCCCCAATTTCAGAATATCCGTCTACCATGTAGTTATCTATCTTAACCTCGCCCCCGTTCAATGCATGCCTAATGTGAATATTTTGGCTGTGCATGATCCATTGCATGTACTGAATAGAGTCATGCAAAAAAGCTTTGTACTGACGCATATAGTTGTCTGAAGGTGTAATGGCTAGTGTTTGAGGGGTTAGAAAATTAGTGCGAAAAACTTTCATGCACGCAGAGGCTATTGTCACAGCATTGAATGGGTCTATTCCAATGGCCTCAAAAAACTCACTTCTGAATTTCTCACACCCCTGCATTAACAGGTCAACGTAATTCTCGCAGTAGGCTATCGCCTGTTTAGCAAAATCAAACACACCACTAGCTTCTTTGGCATACCATTCATCAAACTTGGCTCGTTGAGAGGGTGACATTCGCTCGATATCGTAGTACGTAGGGTCAGGGTGACACCCCACGTAGTTTAGATGTTCTAAAGAGCTGAATTTGTGTGGGAAATAACCCTTTCATTTATCTTCAAACCCCAGGGCCTTAGGCATCGCACTTAGAGGCATCGTCAGGAATGAGAGCGAGTCTATGAATCAAGATTTTGTGTCTAAATCGACAAATGATAGAACTTTACTCCCCTGCATCAGAATGTCAAGTTTGAGACTTAATTCAAGCATTCTCCTTATCAAGATGTATGAATCAAAACCTCTCGGATTATGTGCAACAAATGTAGTTTGTATAAACCGTGGGTTTCGAAACAATCTGAGAAATTCGTCAACACAATCTGTGCCAAACCACTGTTTCGCCAGTCTATTTGATTTACAACAGATGAGAAAAGGTTTGTGTAAACCATCTGTAGCTACATAGGTTTCGAAATCGTAGTAGACTACATTTTTGCAAGGTGGTTGAGGCTTGATGGGCTGAATATAGCACATGTGGGGTTCAGCAAGGCTGATTTAAGATCTCATCACACACTGCGCATTTTTTAACAGGGCAGCGATGTTTAGCACCGGTACCATCAGCTTTCACATAATACTGGAGACCACACTGCAAACATTTTTTGTATGAAGTGCAGTTGCTCACACGATTCGTCGCTCGAAACTCTTTATGTTTGGCAAAGCATTCCTCATTACGGCAAGTTTTGTTACAATTGGGACAGATAACACGTTTAAACCGCCGTTGTTTACATCGCGGATCGAGACAAACGCTACAGTGTCCTTCACACTGGTGCTGTTGCCAATTCTCGTGCCCTTTGTAACGAATGCCTCTATAGCTTTCACGCCGTAGTAATGCCCCTCGAGGTGTAAGACAAATAAAGTGTCGTCGTCTGTTTTGGGATAATGTGTGTCCAAAAAAGTCATGGGGCGAGAGTCCTCTTTTCGGTACAT